>NC_142791.1:27410000-27587500 GCF_988280905.1 Pimephales promelas | reverse complement strand
ATGTGATGGTAACTGGGGGAGGAACTGGAATACATGCAAGCAAGCCATCCGCAAATTAGGTCAATGAGGATTTCCCCCAAACTAGGTCAATTGAAACACACTGCTAACTGCTCCAACACACACATCAAGATGAGGCTAGATGGTGTCACACACCTCAAGTTTACCAGCTGGTGGTGAAAATCAAGCTTTTAATGTTGTTTATTTGTCTATGTGGTGTTTTAAATCCGCTTTAATACACACCGTGTGGAAGTTCATGAGTCGACAGCGTCGCTGAGTATTTCCTCCTTAAAACTGCAGTGAACCAAAGACAGACTCAAAAACACGCTGTGAAATCGCTGGTGTTTCTGACGTCACAAACGATCAACATCCAGTGGAACTCTGAGTGAGTGAGTGGAGGCGGGGCTCATTTGCATATTCATAGAACTGTTTAAGTGCAATAAGCCGCTAAAAACAACTCTCGCGAGCCGTTTGAGAGGCGGCTTTGTGTGCGCGTCAATACAAGAACTATTAACCGGAGCCGATGAGACGAGTGAGTGAGAGGAGGCGGGTGTGTGTCAATTTGAGAATGAGCAGCTGGTGTCGATGTATCAATACTGCAGAAGAGGATTATCGGAACGGTTGCAGATATTTCAGTATGGATAGATATCGGAATATCGCTTTTTTTGACACTAGCATAAAGCAAGCAGCTGTACAGTTTTAAACAGGAAAAACAGTGTCAATTACAACATCAATTTCTTCTATATTTCTACAATTTCTCCTGTGTTCTCATGTTTTTGTGCTTAATCTTGTGAAAATGATTAATCTTGGTTAATCGCATCCAAAAAAAAGTTCATTTTTACATAATGTGTAGTGTATAATTATTTTGTATATATAAATACACACACATGCATGTATATATTAAAGAAAATATTTGATATATATATATATATATAAACACATTTTTCTTAAATCTATACATGCATGTGTGTGTATTTATATACTGTCTATAAAATAATTATACACAGTACACACACATATTATTATAAACACAAACTGTTATTTTGTTGCAATTAATCCCGATTAGGGTGAAGGAGTAAAATAGGGCTGTGAAACGATTAAAGAAGGCGGAGCTTCATTACGGACCAATAGCAGTTCCAAGGCTTTTACGCACGGTTTTAGAATTCATGAAACGCCGGACAAACTTCATTTTGGCCTGATTTTCTTCTAAATGAATCACACCGGTTCATTCTTTGAGGCTTTTACTGCACTCTCAGAAAAAGGTACAAAAGCGGTCACTGGGACTGTAGCAATATGTAGGCTGTGCTAATATGTACATTTTAGGCCCTAATTAGTAAATTTTAGGTGGTAATATGTACATTTTAAGTACTAATATGTACATTTTAAGTGTTAATATGTACATTTTAGGTGCTACTATGTAAATTTCAGGAGCTAATACGTACATTTTAGGCCCTAATATGTAAATTGTAGGTGGTAATATGTACATTTTAAGTACTAATATGTGCATTAAGTGTTAATATGTACATTTTAGGTGCTACTATGTCAATTTCAGGAGCTAATATGTAAATTTTAGGCCCTAATATGTAAATTACAGGTGGTAATATGTACATTTTAAGTACTAATATGTACATTTTAAGAGTTAATATGTAAATTTTAGGTGCTACTATGTCAATTTCAGGAGCTAATATGTACATTTTAGGCCCTAACATGTAAATTTTAGGTAGTACTATGTACGTTTTAAGTACTAATACGTACATTTTAAGTGTTATAGTGTACATTTTAGGTGCTAATGTCCATTTCATGAGCTAATATGTACATTTTAGGTGCTAACATGTCCATTTTAGGTAGTAATATGTACATTATAGGTCCTAATATGTACATTTTAGGTGGTAATATGTACATTTAAGTGTTAATATGTACATTTTAGGTGCTTATATGTCCATTTCATGAGCTAATATGTACATTTTAGGTGGTAATATGCACATCATAGGTCCTAATATGTACATTATAGGTCCTAATATGTACATTTTAGGTGGTAATATGTACATTTTAAGTGTTAATATGTACATTTTAGGTGCTTATATGTCAATTTCATGAGCTAATATGTCCATTTTAGGTGGTAATATGCACATCATAGGTCCTAATATGTACATTTTATGTGCTAATATGTACATTTTATATGTACCACTAAGGTACCAATATGCAGCCTTTGGGTACAAAAGTGTACCTTTTGAAAAGATACAGCCCCAGTGACAGCTTTTGTACCTTTTTTTTCTGAGAGTGTGGCAACACACTGATCAGAAGCGCTCAGAACTCATCTCTGATGGCAGTCCGGTGACATTTGGAGTATAATTGCGACCATCATCATGGCACTGCCAAGACTCATTTGAGGAAACTGGTGGGCTCCTCTTCAAACATTAGCTTTAAAATAAAAGCAATGGCCATGGGAATGACCGCCTTTGGCTTTCTTCATCAGAAGAGGACGCTCTCTTTAAGTTTGAGTTGCCAGGATGAGGATTACCACGCTCACTAATTGCAACCTGGGTGGAGAGACCGGACAGGGTGGAGAAAGTGAGGTCAACGTACAATAATAAGGTCGCGGTTTAAGTGCAAAACAAAACTGACAGATTATTCAAATAGAAATGTGTGGAACGGCTACATTGGTGCTTAAGTTGACGGATAAACGAGTAAAGCGGCTTGCTGCTAATGCATCTCGACCAGCTGCACGGCATTACTGACTAACAACCAGCCGACTGAACTATTAACAGCCCTGCCGAGATCTGACGACACCACACGTCAACGAGTCTTCACAATCTCATCAGAAACCAGAAGAATCTGCTGACGGCATCTCCACTGAGAAGAGAGCTTGATTCAACAAGCATGTTGTGGACCACAAACGTGCCAACGTCAAATGACTCATTACAAAAAAACAAAACATTCATAACCATTTCTTCCTGAAACTGTGACTGCTGCTGGCCATTTGTATTACTGGAAATCAAGAAACATGACTGAACGCAACCACTCAGAACCAAAGAGAGAGTTTCAGGGTTAGAACTGAACTTTGCTTTATTCTCGGCTTTACTGAAACCAACACTTAGGCCTAATAGGAGGGAAAGTTCATGCACTCGTTCTCTGAATAATAGATCTGTGGTTGATACACTACTGGCTTTCATGAGCAAAATGGATGGCAGCAAGTTATTAGTGGTTTCTCTAAGGCGAGTATCGTGATTATTATTGCTTATACTTGAGGTATAGTAAACTTTTCTGTGAAGCTCGTTCTGCAGGGTTGTTTGAATTATGGACATAATTGACATAACAAACGACATGTCAAATCATGCAGCTTGTTGAGAAGAGTTGGGCAATTTACTCATTTATTCTTTTACCTGGTGTGCAATGAAACAACATTTTTTTATTATTTTTTTATTTTTTGAAATAAAATTTTAGATTTTATATATGTATGCGTATATAAATAAAGCATGTATTTAAATATATATATATATATATATATGTCTGTATATATATATATATATATATATATATATATATACACACACACACACACACACACGCATGTATATTTAAGAAAAAATATTATTTATGTGTAAAATATTTATATATATAACAATAATTACGTATATAAAAATCTATATACAGTATATACATGAAAATATTTCTTAAATATATACAAGCATGTGTGTGTATTTATATATATAAAATAATTATACACAGTGCACCCACACATATTATGTAAACACAAACTTTTATTTTGGATGCGATTTTATTTTGGATGCGACACTGTATGTATGTATGTATGTATATATATATATATATATATATATATATATATATATATATATATATATATATATATATATATATATATATAACATATAAAATATATATATATATATATATATATATATATAAATAAAATATAATTATATAAATAAATATAAATTACAAGATTAAACAAGATTATATAAAAATATAAAATAAGATAAAAACTAAAAACCTATAAAAAAATAAAACCTATAAACAAATAAAATAAAATGATAAAACAGTGAAAAAGGTAAAAAACTATAAAGAATAAAATTGCCAAAACGTAAACTTGCACTGGTGTAGAGACTCGAACATCACAAAGACTTGGGTGAGAAACAATCACCTAGCAACCATCCACAACACCCTAGCAACTGCATAGCAACGGCCTGGCCAGCGCCCACACACGTCCTGCCGGCCTGCCTGTGAGTTTTGCATTGGCATGCAGATTTTCTTCAGTAAATGTAAAAGTCCAGTTGTATTTAAACTCTGACTCTGACAAACCCTGACATGAAACTCTCCCACTGCTCATCCTAAACACCCCCAACGCTCTCAAAACAAAGTTGCACTAATTAGTTGCACATTGAAAGCATTCTGCCGGAGAGTGAATGCCAGGTCAGATATTGGTTTTAGCCTCTATGAAAATTCCCCTTTGTCCTGCGCATTTCCAACAGCAACAGCTAAGAGCAGTAAAAGCAGCGGGCATTCAGCAGAGAGGACAGCTGGCCGGTTCACAGTCGTGGCGCTTTGACACACAGATCAGGCGCAATCCAAACACACACACACAGCGCAGTCAGCCTTTTCAGTTCCCTCACCTTTAACTCCCAGAATTCCTGCACAGAGAGCAGTGTCCGGCCACAATGGAGTCGCGGACCGTCCCGGCGGAGACGCGCTCTGTGTTCTCCATTAAGAAACGGCGCACACAGGGTTAAAGCTCACGGGACGGAGATCCAGACCCGCACTGTAACCTTTCAGGCGAACATCAACAAGCACAGCGACTGGATCACGCAGGAAAACGGACTAAATCCCACTAATTCACATGCAAAAAAAAAATATATATACAGTATATTTTGTAAATTAAAGTAGGCCTAACCAACTACAAGTAAAAGAACACTACAAACAAAAAGTGAATTTAGGCATCAATTATAATGCTATATTATGTAATGTGTGAAGATTACAGTCTTAATCGATTATTATTGTTCTTAAAGACTAACTTGGTATCTTGGTATAGAATATTTTAATGTAAAAATAGAGGAAATGGGCATTCACAAAAATAAACATTTCAAATAAAATATTTAATAAATTTCAAATAATTAAATATTCAAATAAACAAATACTTAATATATAATATATTTAATAAAGTAATATAAATAAATATGTGATATTAGTTAGATTGATCTATTTAAAAATAAATCAGTAAACATTTAATATACAATATATTTCATAAAATAATATATTTATTATAAACAAATTATATGTGTGTTTATTAATTATTAAAAATAGATTTAACAATTTACATTAAACAATAGTATATTTAATATATTTTAAAATAAGTAAAAAATAAATATTTGATATATTAATAGTTATAATAATCTTTTTAAACATATATCATTAAGATAAAACAAAAACACTAAAACAAAAGAGTATATTTACTATATTTAAAATAAATATTAATATATAATATATTTAATGATAAATTATGATAACATATTTTAAATAAATAAATACTCCACTATATACACAACTAGTATATATCTATATATATATATATATATATATATATATATAAATAAATAATGTTATATATTAATTATTAATAATATATTTAAGAATTTACATAAAACAATAGTATATTTTAGATATTTTAAAATAAGCAAAAATAAATATTATAGTATATTTACTATATTAAAAATAAATATATTATATCGATATATAATATATTTAAGGAATAAAATAAATATAAAATATATTTTTTTTATAAATATAAAAAAATACTAAATCTATTAATAATTATGATAACATATTTTAAATAAATACTCCACTATATACAACTAGTGTTGTTTTATGTCTATTTAATATTTCCCTGCGGTGTGTGAACCTCGAGTTGAGAACAACTGCGGTCCATCACACAGGGTCGGGCCTATTTCCCTGACACGCTCATATTTAGACTCTTTCTTGGTGATAAGGGAGGAAACAACAGGGCTGAACTGCCATCCAGCCGGATTGGAAAGGGGGAGCAGAGCCGGGCGGGAACACCCCAGTTATATTCAGTTATCAGGAGAACACGGTATCACCCGAGACGGCCAAACACAGGCTTTATCAGCGCTACCACTGGACATCTTACAGTTAAACACACACACGCACGCACAGGCATGTCAACAAACAGCTCCAAGTTCTCACCGGGAAGCGGGACAAAGCCTCCAAAGAGCCGGGAGAAACGGACACTCAAAAGGCTTTTTTCCTCTTCGTTTGATTCTCAAGGACACAAGCTTGGAGAGGGACTTGACAAGTAGTGCTCGAGTTTGTGGATCAGCGGAGACAACTGAAAAGCAGAGAGATAGAGAGAGAGAAAGAGAGAGAGTATAATAGAGCGAAGGTCGGCCGGCCGGCGAGAGAGGGATGGGGGAGGACAGAAATGCATTAGAGCCATTTCATTGAATATGAAAGCAAACCTCCAACAGGCTTTAAAGAACACGGCTCTCTCCAGAGCACGGCGGTCCGTAACCCAGATACGTCTGCTCGCATTTCGCACGCAACTACACAAATTAATACGAGCACTGATCCGCGGAACAGCTTATTTTGCCACCCAGACGTTCCTGTCGCAACGGCATCGGGGCGTTTTAGACAAGCGACAAACACGTGGTAGTGATCAGGTGGGGGTTGATGGGTAATTAAATGTAGGCTATAAAGCCACATCGACGTGCAGCGAGCCCCATTGATCACACTCACACACATGTGGCTTTCAGCTTCGTTCCACTATAAACCAAAGCCCCAGTGTCTGTCTGCTACTTCAAATGAAAACATATTTAACAGAGACGGCTTTTCTATTTTTTGGGAGGCTTTCGGAGACACGTTTTGGGGCTTTGGTGAAGCTGACGCCCACCGTACCCTCCATCATCATCATCCTCACCTCGAGGAGACTCTGAGACTCGCTGGAAACAGTGACATTATACACACAAGCCTGAAGCAAAACACAAATGATACGATTATTAGACGTTTAATGTGATAACTGATATCCAGAACAAAAAAAGTATTGTTGAGGATGCATAGGCCTACTATACTATTAAGTTGAATAAGTTACATTAAGAACTTATGTAAAAAAATAAAAATAAAAATAGAAAAGCTAAAATAAATAAATATGCATAAAAAAGTTTAAATGCATTTTAATTTTATTTTATTTTTTAAAGTAGAGACATTAAAATAATAATAATAAAGTAAATACACATATACACACGTAAATATTTACACATCTTTATATAAATGTATGCATATATGTATATTATGTATATATATGTGTGTGTATATATATACAGTATATATATATATATATATGTGTGTGTGTGTGTGTGTGTGTATATATATATATATATATATATATAGGTTATTTTTACTCCATATACACACATACAGACATACACACACACACATATATATGTATGTATATATATGTATACATATATTTGTATGTCTATATACTTATTTTATATTTATTGAAATTAAAATGTGTATACATCAACACAATATATATATATATATATATATATATATATATACAGTATGTGTGTATTTATGTATGTGTATATACACACACTGTGACACCATGTGTATGTACTATGTATATATATATATATATATATATATACTATATATTTATTTATATACATACACGCACACACACATACATATATGTGTGTGTGTGTGTGTGTATGCATGCATGTGTGTGTATATATTTATTTATATTTATTTTAATGTCTCTACTTAAAAAAATAAATGAAATTAAAATGTGTATATATGTACACACGTGTGTATGTGTGTGTATATATAGGTTACACACACACACACACACACCCAACACATACATACATAAAATAAAAAAGTCAGTAAGAGAAGATCCCTCCACATGAGCGCGTGTGAACACCGTTTGCTTCCAGCTGTTCCTGCAAGGCTTCGGCCAAGATGATCCTCTCCTTCCCCCTGCGGACGGGCCACGGCTTCCCACAATCCTCCTGGGCTTGGTCCTGGGTTTAGTCAGCTGTTCTCAGAGCCAGCTGTGCGGGAAACAACCAAGAGCTCCAGAACACAAGAGAAGAGTCGGACCAGAGAGGACACGAGCTTCACCTCGACCCCGAGACGTCCATGATTCATCATTTCAGAAGCTCAATCTCACCCGAGGACAACTAACATCACTGCGAGATCTCCACATGCTCGCAGGAACGACTCCATACATATCACGATACTGGACTCACGATACCATATCAGTGCGATACTCCAAGACATATGATAAACGGTTAACAAAAAAATGCACTGTTGATTAAAATGCTAAATTTAATATTACATTAGTGAATGTATTAATGACTTAATGAATAAGATAGACTTGGTGTTGAAAAGCCAATACAGGACAATAGGAGACACCTATAAACAATATTCATGAATCTGAAGATGATAATATACATGATTAATTGAGACAAATATGCTTGCACTCGGTCACTGACTAGATACATTCAAAATAATTTATTTTAATGCATTTTATATTTAAAATAAAAATATTCCCCTATTGCATTATTATACATACATAAGATACAAGCATACATGCGTGTGATATATATATATATATATATATATGTGTGTGTGTGTGTGTGTGTGTGTGTGTGTGTGTGTATACACATATACACAGTGTGTATATATATATATATATATATATATATATTCTGTATATATACATACACGCACACACACACACACACACATATATATATATAAATACACACACACACACGTATATATATATACAGTATATATATATATATATATATGCATGCTTAACTCTGAAAAAAAATGTAATCACACAGTAACTTTATTTTGAGTGAACTATACACAATACATAGTATTGCGATATATTGTGAGCCGATATATTATCACACCCTAGTTTGCAGGGTTAGGGGTGACATTACATTATACTTTAAGATTGGTGTACTCACATATTCTGGGATTTTAGCCATCTTTCAGAGACAAAACCACAACACATTAACCAATGAAACTGGAGCACGAGTAGAAAGAGAAATATTTCTGTAAATTATTCTTTTGAAGGTAAATGTCAAAAGGGTTCACCTGCCCTCAGCCGATCCCAGATCAGAGGAGAAGACCTCTCTCCACTCATGCAACTAGAAGATCTCATGCATAGTCATCAGCCTCGCATGCGTGGGATGATTAAGGAAGTGAAACATTACCAAAATCTCGGATTACTACAGGAAAAGGCCAATACAGGAGTCAACCTTCCTCTTGAAATTTCCCAACCTGGATCTGGAAGGCCTAAACTACGGCCGTTTTAGAGCTCTTCCTTACTGGACATTTCAGGTCTGGGACCCTCTATAGTAGCCTGACTTCAACAGGGCTTTGATTATGAGGCGTGTCTTCGCCGAACCAGGACTCAACTGGATAGACTTACAACCAATCAGAGCAACGCAGTAAGTGACGTATGTTGAGTGAAGCATAGTCATCAACTGCATAAATAATGAGTGTTGCTTCCTTTAATTGGTCCTCCATGAGAGCGACCAAAGGAGAAACCAGCCAGCTGATCAATTAAACTTTTGACGAATCCCGTAGGAAGGACGGATCTCTATTCGTCTTTTAAAAAGATTGCGCTGCAGATTTCTTTTACAACAGTCTCTACACATCTATACATCTCAGTTCTCCAGCGGCGGCCATCTTTAACGGAAAGCAGTTCAACCCAAGCGCTCTTTGATAACGTGATGATTACGCAACTGCAGATCACCTAATTACGTGATGATTACGTAACTGCAGACCGAACTTCCCGACCAGAAAATGCTAATAAATGATAAAATTATAAAAACGAAATAACCCCTTGTAGAACAACAAATGAGAAATCATAAAGCTTTGAAAACATTTTCACTGAACTTAAAAATAGTTATTTTCAAACGTAGGTCGACAAAGACGTCGTAGATGCAAAAAAAGAAAAAACGCCTTTGATTGATAATTTAAAAGTGTTATTGTGTAAACCATCCTACAACATGGTATATCAAGGTATACTATGGAAAATCATGTTAGATACATGGTAAATCACATTGAAATATGGTATATCATGGTAAATCATGTTTGCTACATAAAACTTAATGTCTTTTGATGCTTTTGTGCTTAAAGGCCTTAAAGGCCTAAACTGCTTGAACCCCGATAAATGCTGCTTGCAGCTTTAATTTAAAAGTGTTATTGTAACAATCTTTACTGACAATTCTGAAAATGCCTTTTACAATTTTACGATTCGTAAAAACAAACGACTGAAACCGTGAACTAATAACAACTTGGAGGGGAATTTTTTTTTAATGCAAACACTACCTGATGTTGATTTTAGCTGGAAAGAGCTTGTGTTTACTGTCGTGTCTACATAACCCTGTTTGGAATAGTCAATATTACATCGATCAACACGGACGCCTTTTTCTATACAGTTGTCGATTATTTTTAACAATTTTTTTTAATAGTTTGAGCCAAATAAAGCCAATATGTTTTTATAAAGTCACAACAACTGAATAAAGTTGCCGCAAAGACTTAAGTTTGTATTATTATTAACAAAATGTGAGTTTCCCAAGACGGCAACCAAGTGAACTGACTCACTTCAAAAGGACTTTAAACACAAACACACACTTGAAATACATACAGTGGAACTCACAAAACGCTATCCAATGCTATTAGAGAGTTAATTCAAGTTAGCAAAGTGCATTTGGGTGTAAAAGCTGTCAACAGTCTGTCACTGTCATCATCGATAGTTGAGAGTCCACCTGGACAAGTGAACACTAGCTGTTCAGAGACTGGGCACAAAGTAGTACAACCCTTGACCTCTCAAACCCAACAGGTGCATAAATAACAGTCCGTCGCCTTGCCGCTCAAGACTCGCATTCAACAGGCCGTTTAGCACTTTCCAGCTGGACTTCCTGAAGGCAGAAACTTCTCTTTCAAAGACCAACACGCTGACTGGAAAGAGTTATTACAGTAGAAAAAGAGCCTCAATCGGCACCACATGCCACATCGGCTCACGGACTAAACAAAGGAGCGGTTTGCCACATATGCTCCCACTTGGGCTGATCAAAAAGAGCCCGTTGTCATTTATTTGTAGAGGTTAATGGCCAAAACCTGAGCTTGGATCCTGGCTCGAGTGGGGGAGATTGTGCATTCCTGTCTGAGGGGAAAGTGGATTCATTCCATCTGGAAAAGCCCTCTCGCATAGCGGGAATGGGACCAACGTGCAGCTGGAGCCATTGGGTAGAGTGGCATGGAGACAGACTGTCACGCCAAGCCCTCATTGTGCCCACTGGAGATGGGTATTGTGGCACGGCGAGGGCTGCCAGGCTCCGGCGCTGCTCATTTTAGCTCATTTTTTTTTGTCGAAAGCTAACGAGCACACATGTCTGAGACGTCAACCGACATGAAATTCGAGACAAAGCCGAGCCCACAACTGCAGCACAAAGGAGGAATTCTGCTGCCAAGCTCCGCCCCCTTCCACACCCCCTCCCCCGGAGCGAGCGAGAGAGTAAGAGAGAGAGATAGCCAACCAGCCATGTGCGTGTCAGAGCTAATTCCCAGTGTGTGTTCAGTGCTGGAGGCACATGTGGCCACTTCCCAGAAGGACACTTCAGAAACCGGTGGCAAACAAAGACCTTATCAGTATTGGTAATCAGCAGATAGGTGCATTGGAAGAAATTGTGTTTTAGTGCCGATCGGGTTCGATGCGTCATTCAGAGCACAACACGAACAGATCCATTATTCTCGGAGACACAAAGCCTGGCGAGATCCCTCAGGGTTCGGTCTGCGGCCCGCTCACGTTCTGACTGGTGACCGGCGGCATTGCACCTATTCGGTACTGAAGGCAAATGCATTTCAATGGGAACAGCGTGCACACTAACGTACAAATCACACCAATGCTTTAGGCTGCGTCTAAACTAGTGATGAACGATATATCGGCCATCATATCGGTATCGGCCGATATTTGTTCATTTTTATGTTATCGTTATCGGCCCGATAATAAACTTTGGCTGATTTATTAAAGATGATAAATAATGAATTATTTCCTTCAACGTTTGAGACACTTAAGATGCTCACTGTTCAACATGATTGATCTTAATTGCTTGAAATATGATTGGAATCAAAAAGGAAAATATACGTAGTGCAAAATGTGCCGTCATATCAGCTACAGGAAATTATAATGAGAACATTATAATTGTGTGATTGGGAAATGGATTTTAATTGTAAGACTTGTTTTTGCCATCAGGCTCTCAAAATGTATAAAAAAAAATTGGATTTAGATTTATCGGCCGATATATCGGTTATCGGCTTTTAAATATGAAGAATTATCGGTTATCGGCATCGGCAAAAATGTTCATATCGGTGCATCCCTAGTCTAAACCGTCCACACTAACGTTTTAAAACTTTTCGAAAAGTTTCTCATCCACACTGAAACGCCTAAAACGCCAAATTCAGCTTTACTGAGCATGAATAAACCCTCATAAAAGCTCAGAGATGATACTGTTATTATAGCAGAATATCTCACTGCATTCACTGATGTGTCCAGGTCGCTCTCCCTCACCATTATGTTTGGTCTAAAACGCAACCGTTCTCA
This sequence comes from Pimephales promelas, assembly GCF_988280905.1. Lineage (NCBI taxonomy): Eukaryota > Metazoa > Chordata > Actinopteri > Cypriniformes > Leuciscidae > Pimephales > Pimephales promelas. The sequence goes on along the minus strand of NC_142791.1, from coordinate 27,574,842 downwards.
TGTTTCGCTTTCACCGCAGGATAGGAAATGAGAGTACATTTTCTGTCATATTTGCAGGACTGTGATATGAAGAGTGTGCAAACAAAGTAAGAGATTTCAGCAACTGTGTGATGGCCCAATACCGGTATAAACATCAATATCTATGGGTTCACTATGCGTCACATGGCTAAACTAGATGCGTTCAAACGAAAATGGATTAGCGTGGACAAGGCCTTAGACTGGTAAAAAATAAAAAAAAATACTCATTCAACAAAATTATAATTAAATAATATGGCAGCAACTCTTTGAGAAGCCATGTTGTCATAGCCAGTGTTAAAGTGCAGTCAATATTTACCATTGTTCAACGAAATACAGTCAGTTCAATAGGAATCAGTGCAATTGGGAGTTGTTGATGTGTGAATGGTGCATTTCTACACTATTGGCATGGACCTTTTTTTGCTCACGAATGGTCACTGAAATATCGCTAAAGTGAACGTACCTTTAACTAGTGCACATAAAATATTTAACAAGAGAACACAATGACGACATAAAATCGCTTAATCTTCCTTGTGTTAATGTATTTCCTACTGAAATTGCATAACCGGAGGGTTCGTTGCTGGATAGTTTACATCACAAATCATTCATGATTTGCTAAACTGCAAAACAATGCCTGTATTTGTCTTGTTTCTGAGCTAAATTATCCAAAAATCTTTGAAACTGAAATTGAAAAGCAACACTGCATAAGATATTAGGACATTAAAAATATCCACAAACCTTTAAAACACAACAAATTTAATTAAATCAACAGTGCATAAGATATCAAGACTTGTTTTCATAGATTTCCTGTTTAATACGAGTATATTTTACACAGTTTAAAGTATAACCGAGTTAAAATCAAGTGTTAAAAGTGCAGAACACACTAGTATCTGAAATAGAGCCGATAAAGGATTTTGAAGGCCGATACCGATACAAATATTTTTGGGTTTTAAAATCCGATATATATCGGCCGATATTTTATTTATTTATTTTTATTTTAAACTGGATATGATAGTCACAAATTTTGTCATGCTTATTTGAGTTAAGAGAACTGATGGGGATGTTCTTTTAATTGATATTCAAGCAATGTATGTATCGTGACCAACTCAACGAGTGTTGCCAACAGGAACGGTGTAGAGCGCCCTCTGGTGGACAAACTATACAACTCCAACACTCATGACATGGTTCATGGTTTTTTTAAATATTAATTTATCGGCCATTATAACTGCCGATACCGATAGTTTGGAAAATGCCTAATATCGGCCGATAATATCGGTCTGCCGATATATCGGTCTGGCTCTAATCTGAAAACAAGACTTATATCTTATTCAGGGTTGCTTCAATTAAATGCATTTTCTTTTAAAGACTTAGTTTAAGTTTAAAGACTTAGACTTTAGATTATAGTTTAAAAAAACACTCAAAAAACACAACATTGTTCTAAGATTGGACAAAAACGAGTTCAAGATTTCCTGAAACAAAAAACAAAACTGTTATAATAGACATTTTAAAATGTTATTTAGGATTAGTCTCAAAGCTAACAGAAATTGACTCAAAGCGCTCGACCAATCGCAACACACTGCTCGGCCGACCAATCAGAGCACAGTGTGCTTTTCAGAAGGAGAGACAGGAAGTGAACAGAGCGTTACTGACAGACTGGGAAGAGAGGAGCCGCAACAATGGAGAATATGAGGAGAATGTGTTTTTTTCACAACACAACAAGGTATGACATGAATGCAGCATAAAACAAAATTCCCAATGCTTTAGAGAAATATGCCTTTGCCATCCAAAACTGCATTCAACAAATCTCCGTGTTAAATTATGTGTGCTTGAGTTGCAGAGTGACAATCCCCATTTAAAACTTTAACCTTATCAAGAGACAAACATGCCAAAGCCTTAGTAATGCAAATGCCACCCACGCCTGCTGCCAGCCAAGTGTGTGTGTGTGTGTGTGTGTGTGGACAATCAGGTTCGGCACAGCTGTGCTCAAGAACTTTTTAAAAGCGTGTCAAAGTTACAGCAGACTCACTGCACAAGCCTGCCATGCCAGTGCGGCCGCCTGTCGCACGACCGCAGACCGATTTTCCTAAACGTTAAACATATTACTTGTGTTTCTGAGAAAAAAAAATGCTTACTGGGGAGTTCTTAAAGTCCTCTGGCCTGGTGTTAAACGATTCCTTATCCAGAAAAACTCGTTTAGAGGATATGAGCCACTCCAAACCACGTTTGAACAGTTCCTGACTCACGGGCTGCTTTTATGGGGGTGCCGTGAAGGCACAAAAGCAAGCTTGTAACCGAGTCAAACACAAAGAATGAATTATTCGCTTATCTTACGGCGCGACTCCAACGACTCATTCACTTAACGTCAATACCGAACACAAAGACTAATCGTTCTGGTTAGGCAAGAGGCTGAAACTAAACAAAGGATCACGGTGTCTTTTACACGCCATTTTGCACAATTCCATCATGTAGGAGTAAGTCAGATTACAAACTGGTAAAAAAAACAAATGCTCCCAAGCCTTTGCTTTCTTTTTCTCCAGACTGCTAACCCTTCTGGTTTAGCGCAGATGATTTATCACGCCGCACCCCATTTCTGTTTTGTAGCGTTATGCCTTTTCGCATGGAATTACAATCATTATTACAGTTCACAACGAGCCTCTTTCCACCTGTGTTGAAAATCCACGGCGAATTAATGGACGCCGCCCAATTCTCACAGTGCTAAATATGTCATTTACGGCATATTCTGGAGGAAGTCAGGCCCGTCCATTCGTCTTGCTTACGCACCCATAAATCTCGGTCGGTTTTAGGCTCTGCCAGCGAATTGACACACACTCCTGCCTCCCGCGCTCCACTAAATAAAAATGATAAAGGCCTGTCAATAGTTTGCATACTCTGGCTCGGAAAGCAAATCGAGCCTCCGCAGCGCCGCAGCGTTTCCATTTCCCTCGTCTGGCAGCCTCATTTCAAAACCTGATGGGAAAACAAGCCACCACACACACACACACACACACGAAAACAATAAAACAACACCTTCTGCTATAGAGAATCACCATCACGTCTTAGTTCACTTAAACCGTCATCGTTTACTCAAGTTGTTTGAGTTTCTTTCTTCTGTTGAACACAAAAGATATTTTGAAGAATGCCGGTAACTTATAATTGACTTATATAGTAGAAATGAAAACACTATGGAAGGCAATGTGTTTGTTTTTTACATTAAAAATAAAATTTTTAAAACAGTATTATCCTATACTACACCTACTACAACTATATCATTTGAAAGCTCACAAAAAAATGATTTTCAAAATATATTACAGAGGAGCCATAATTTATCAATTTGCAATAATAGTTTTCATACTGTTTAGAGCTTTATTTTGAAATTGTGATGAACATGAAAAATCATGAAAGAAAGGTATGAACTCATGCTAAGAGTTCAAAAGATAGCCTCCATTCAATTATTTTAGGAAAAAGGGTCTGAATTTTTTTTTTTTTTTGAAATATAAAGAAAAAAATCATATATTCACCATTTGAGATGTGGCAGGCTTTAACACACATACTTGTTTCTTAGAGGTTGAATTAATATCAAAATCTGCTAAACTTCTCATATTACTTCTGAATAGGATGTCTTTCATAAATTGTATGAATTTGTGTCTGGGTCTGGTTGTGTCTGGTTGTGCCCTAGTGGAAGCGTTCGGTACTGCGCCCAAACAAAATCTCACTGAAAGCTCATTTTTGGAGATATCAACCTAAAATTTGAAACACAACTTATTCAGATTTTTGCCTTTGATTTTTTTGCAGTTTTAGGGTGCGTTCACACCGGACACGAATAATGCGTCAGGCGCGAATGATTTCAATGTTAAGTCAATGCAAAGACGCGTTACGCGAGTAAAAAATTCCTGCGGTGCGAATGAGGCATGAATACGCCTCGTTTGCGCGAATGGTGTGAATTGAGCGTCTGGCGCGTTAAGCTTGTTACGCGCAAATGATTTAGTTAGCGCCATTTGTGCATTCACGCGTTTGACGTGAATTCGCGTCTGCCGCCCGAGTTGAAAAATCTGAACTTTGGCGTGAATTCGCCCCGCGTTAACCAATCAGAAGTGTCTGGATGCTTGAATAAATTATTTTGTGATATGACTAAATGCATGGTGGGATAATGCACAACAAAGCAAATATTTTATCACTTAAAACATTATTTCTATATACACGAGACATGTTCATTTTGTATTGAATGTTATTCATTCCATATCTAGATTATATGAAATAGTATTATGATGTAAAGACAATCAACATATGTGTTTATGTTCATGTCTGGACGTAAAAGGGGAAAATAAAAAAAAATAAAATAAAAAAAAAAATCACAGGAGAAGATAATAGCGTACATTTTTCTTCAAACTTTTGTTTTTACGCACGTCAGTTTCACTCTTGACACGCAAATTAACACAAAGTGGTCAAGCGTCAAACTAGACCCGTCAGGCGCGAATTTGACGCGCTATTCGCATTCGGTGTGAACGCAGCATTAGAGTCGCCCAAGTTTTGAAAATATATATTTTATATCAAATATGAATAATTTACATTGTACATTTTCATAAACTCAAACTCCTAGAACTTTTTTTCTGTTTCGCATTCTTAATTTATTTCACTTCAACAAAAATTTAAAACGAGACCAATCTTAAGTCTATATTCCAAAGCATTCTTGATTTACAACCATTTAAGTTCGAAATGTGCATAGTGCATTTTCATCTATATTCAAAAAAGGGGGTGAAATGCCACTTAAGGGGTTAAAATGCCTTGTTTTGTGTTCAGCAGAAGACAGAAACTCATTCAGGTTTGAAACCACTTGATTTAAGTGAACTATTCCTTTAAAGAGAGATAAACACTGACTGAAAAGCACAGTTCGATTAATGATTACAATGACGAGCACGTTTTTGTGAATAACCGATGAATCATTCACAAAACTATAAACATGCATTAAGGAAGTAGGCGGGCGCAATTGTGATTCACGTTCAATGACTCCCAACACACACACACACACTTCCAACAACCAAAGAGCAAATCTCGCGTGGAGCGCTTTCAACCTGTTTGACTTCAGGATCTTCTGGTTCTTGCACTCATTTCTGGCCGGGGCGGATGAACGCGGACACCATGATGGGCGAGGCGTTGGATCAACAACACGATTCGCACGGGGCCTGTGTGAGCATGTGCGGCCCCTGAAGGAGCCTGCTTTTGTTTTGTTTACCTAAAGCCGGGGCGTTTGAACGGGGCCGGCCCTGGGAAGGTTAAACTCTCGGCGTCCTGTTCTTCATAGCTCATTAAAGCCGGCGAGCAGACGGAAGGAGGAGGTGTGTGTGTGTGTGTGTAAGTCTATCCAGCACATGGGTCCCAGAAGGGGGAGCTGCAGCAGGAAATGGTGGATAAGTGGTGACCCGGGTTTGCTTTTGAAACTGATCGTCAGGAGCACAGCTGCTAGCTCTGCTCCGTGGTCAGGTTAACCACGCTTAGACAAAGAGAAGAAAAACAAGAGAAAGGGGAAATAACAGCCCCTCGTCATCATCTAACGCACCGCACCAGCTCCTCCTCGACACACTCGCAGCCTCTTTAAAGGGAGCGCGCAGACTAATCCAAACCACGCCTTTATTTACTCGCCCTCAAAACACGGATTCATTTCTTTCCATTATGAAACGCTCAAGATGAAGGTCACTCAACACAAGTAGTATGAAAGTAGTCAAAAAAGCACCATAACAGTACAATAATAATAGCTGTTATTATATATAAATTGAGAATCACGATTTTAGTGTGCGTTTCAAATAGAGATCATGATTCACATGCAATTTACTAGAGGTTCTGACAAAATATTACTTGCAAAGTCCATTTTATAAAGGTTTCATTTATCGGAATTATTTTTTTCTTTTCAATCGGGCGAATGATTCAATGACTCACTCAAAACAAAACGCTGGGTTGTTTCAACCCAATTTTGGGTCAAATATGGACGAACCTACTTTTTTTAAATTCAATTTTTAACCATATTTGACCCAACCCAGTTTTGTTTCATTACTAAATGATTCAGAGTTTTTGAATGAATCTCTTGATTGATTCAATGACAAACACATTATTTAAGTCACTTGTCGCCAGGTAATCTACACAATCCTTATTTAAAGTGTCAGGTTACTTTCAAAAGGTGATTTGCTCTATTTTGCTCTTCCGTAGACATCAGTGTTTGTATCCGTTTACACTTGCCATATAGCCATATCTAAGACATCGGGCTTGCTTAAAGGATGACCATATTTTGATTATCGAAAACCAGGACAATCGGCCCGGCAATGAGATACTCAAATGATACTCGAAGTTTACTCAAAGATGCCTTTATTAATGTCAATACATTTAATAGGCTATGCCTCCTCTCTATGGATATAAAATTTGTACTTCAGACACAAATTCAGATGGGCTTCTCAGAGGTTACACTATACTCAACATGTTTTATTATAACAGGTTTAAAAAAAAAAATAATAATAATAGCCTACCTCCAAATTGAACCAAAATAGCTCACAAACTTAACAAAAAACTAACAAACAAAAGTTGTTTATATCTTTAGGTTTCTTCTTCCTCTTTATCATGTTTTTCTTTTTTAATGGCCCGATGAAAAATAATTAAAACCAGGACATTTTCATCACTTTATAAAAAACAGCCAGGACAAGACGTGAAAACAGGACATGTCCTGGGACGTTTGGTCACCCTAGCTTAAAGGGTTAAATTCTCCTTTTCACAGATGGACGAACGCGAAACATGCTTGCTTGATGCTAAATCTGCAATTTATGCGACGTTCTCCAAACATCACCATGATTTTGAGGAGGACGACGACGAAAAGTGCCATCATTGCTGCCTGCGCATGGCCGCATGCGCTTCAGTTATTGTGTGCGAGAGAAATCTCAGGACTGGTGGAAGCATAGATATCAATATAAAGGCTAGATGTCTTAAGGCGGAGTTTCTATCGTCATCACCGGCGGCCATCTTGTCACAGGTAAGCTGATGTAAGATGGGTGGTCAGCACGAACACAAATACTCTTATCTCGTTGAAATCTTGACAGATTTACAAACGGTTTGGTTTCTTACAACTTGGCTCTGGATGATTATTTATTTATACACTTTTTATTCATAAGTATGCAGTGTCATAACTACATCTCTGACGTTTATAACAAAACAAACCGTTTGAAAATCGGTAGAAAATTGAGCAAGTTATGGTTATTTAAATAGTAGATGTACCATTAACACAATGTTACGAGTGAGCGAGCTGCCTGTGACAAGATGGCCGCCAGGTGCAGACGTCAGCAGGGTGGATGAGATATCTAGCCTTTATATAGATATCTATGGGTGGAAGCATATTGTTTTTAAATATAGGCTAACGAGGAGCAGTGGGTCTGAAATTTTAGGACGAGCAAGCCGACCTAAAATATGGTAGCGCCGGGGTTGCATACGCGTAATATTACAACTTACATCTGCACAAAATGACATGGCAAACTGGGAGGATGGTATATGTGCGAGAGTCTATTAATGGTGCTTTTTTTGTCATTATTGGAGCTTGAGGATGAGTGAACGACGACAAAACATTTTTGTGGTGAAATATTGGATTACATGATTGGTTTTAGGATCCAAATTTGCAATGTTTTTGTGTCCCTCGATGGATTTACATGTCAAAGCCATGCTGCACTTTACACAGAGGCCTCCATTGAGAACCCAAAAGAGTAAAAATGGTTGCTTTAGCATACCAAAGTACTTGAAGCGCTTTCACCGAGCCTCTTCAAAGACACACAAAGACATTAGCGGAGAGCGGCGCACCAATCAAGCAGCGAGCGCCAATCTAAAGCTCCTTATGAGCAATAGTTAGCTATTAATGCGAGCTTAAAGGTCTCATTCATCACCACGCCGCGTCCAGGTCTCAGATAATGAAGACCGATCGGGTCTTCGAAGCGAGGGACTCGCGGTTCGGGACAAATAACCCACTCGCCGTCCATCAACATATGGCCGCGTTACATTTAAGGCCGCTCTCCCTGCGAGACTCGCCCGGCTTGTGCGTCAGCGCGCTTCGGGGTATCCGTAAAAACCCAGACTCGCTGCCAGGGTCTCGCTGTAGCCTGGATTAGGGACAGGACAGGCAATCTGGCTTTTGAGGTAATTCCCTATATGCGGGTCCAATGCCGCGAGCACGGGAATATTGAGCCTTTTTATCGGGCCTGGTGCCGTATGGACCTGCGGTGAGCCCTGATGTCCTCAAACGCAGGCCAGGAGAACGAAGCGGGCGTAAAGCCGTGTAATGGAAAACAAACAGAGCAGAGAGTCCTCGGTATCCCTGCCCCCACAAACTCAACTCCTCGCCCCCCTCTTCCTCACCCTCGGTGAAGGTTAATGGTGCTGGAGGAATACAGATCAGCGCAAGATGGATGAAGAGGTGCTGGAAAACTCTCCCGCAGGTCTGGAGTCTAGAGATTAACTAAATATTAACTAACAAAAAAACCCATACAGCTGCGGCCCTAAAAGCAATTAAAGACGCTCACTCCTCCATCAAACGCCTCCCTGTGAAACAAACCAGAGAATGAGCTAATAATATTTAGACTTCCCATGCTCCTCACCCAAGAGCAAGTTGAAGGTTAGTACAGAAAATCTCTTAAAGGGGAAGTGTGCGGCGTTCAGAATAGCGTACTACTTCTGCACTGTATACCGTGAGCAGCACTACTGGTCAAAAGTTCAGAATAATATACTCATTTGTTTGATCAAAAGTACAGTAATTTACAAATAGCTGTGAATATATAGTAAAATATCATTACTCCGGTCTTCAGGGTCACATGATCCTTCAGAAATCACTCGAATAAGATGAACTGATGATCAAGAAACATTTATGATTATTATGTGCTTAATATTTGTGTAAATCGTGACCTTTTGAAATATTTTCTTAAAAGACAGAACATAAGTTACATTTATTCATCAAGCACGCATTAAATTGATCAAAAGTTACAGTAAAGACAATAAGACATTTATAATGTTACAAAAGATACTTTTTAAATCCTGAAAAAAAAATTATTATGGTTTCCACGAATATATTAAGCATCAAAAACTAATTAAAACATTTAAAAAGTCTAATTATTCTATTCTAACATTTTGACCTGTAGTTAGTGATGCACGATATATCGGCCATCATATCGGCCGATATTTGTTCATTTTTATGTTATCGTTATCGGCCCGGTAATAAAATTTGGCTGCTGTATTAAAGCTGATAAATAATGAATTATTTCCTTCAACATTTGACATTTGAGACACTTAAGATGCGCACTGTTCAACATGATTGATCTTAATTGCTTGAAATATGATTGTTATCAAAAAGGAAAATATAGTCCAAAATGTGCCGTCATATCGGCTACAGGAAATTATAATGAGAACATTATAATTGTGTGATTGGGAAATGGATTTTAATTGTGAGACTTTTGTTTGTGCAATCAGGCTCTCAAAATGTATAAAAAATTGGATTTAGATTTATCGGCCGATATATCGGTTATCGGCTTTTAAATATAAAGAATTATCGGTATCGGCCATATCGGTGCATCCCTACCTGTAGTGTATACTGTGCGTGGCTTGCATACTCAGATAGCAAACTACTATTTATGGGATAATAAACAGCAAGCGAAGCACACTGCACTGGGCATCCCACAATGCAATGCGCTCAACCTTCCATTTTCCCAATTAACGAATGAACCGAAAGTAGTATCAGTCAGCAGTCAAATTTTAATCAAACATTTATTTTAACCATAAACAATTAATTTGTCTGCAAAAAGGCATTTGAATGTAAAATGCAAAATAATATTTTAATGTAGAACCTAAGCAGTAACACACGAAATGTGATGTCATGTGACTGCATCATAAAATATCTGAAATGTTTACCAATGCATACTATTTACATACTATCCCATGAGGCCACAGGAGAGCAGGATTTGTGAATACGTCCAGATTACATTCATACTGTATAGAACATACTTTATAAAAATTAGGGCTGTCAAACGATTAATTGCGATTAATCGCATCCAAAATAAAAGTTTGTTTTTACATAATATATGTGGGTGCACTGTGTATAATTATTTGTTATATATATATACTGTATATATATATATATATATATATACTGTATATATATATATATATACACACACACACACACACACACACGCATGTATATTTAAGAAAATATTTATATATAATATAAATCTATATACATGATATACATGAAAATATTTCTTAAATATATACAAGAATGTGTGTGTATTTATATATAAAAAATAATTATACACAGTGCACCCACATGTATTATGTAAACACAAACTTTTATTTTGGATGCAATTAATCACAATTAATCGTTTGACAGCCCTAATAAAAATAAGTGGATGTTAAAGTTATAATGTTGCACGCCAATGTCAAATACAGAATAACACCCGTTATTTTAATGTGGCACAACTGTTGCAAACATTGGGCTGTCAGTTAATAAACACTTGTTGACACAAACTAGATGTGTTTTTAAAATGGTAACAAACCATAAGTACTTCAAGTGTTGTTTTGATAAGTAACTCAGACCCCATCTCAAAAAAACTGAAGAATAACCTTTTGAAATCACTGACCCCGGCCTTATCCTCGTGCGCTTGAACTCTACTTCAGCTCGATACTCTAACTCGACAATCACCACCACCAGAGGAAACATTGATTCTGAAGCAACAACATTGAATTCCATTTGCATTTCAATTTAATGCTGATAAACATCCAATGAATGCACTGGAAAACACATCAACAGCTTCTTTCAATACACAAAAAGCATAGTTTATTGCCATGCATTTGAATGATCACCCATTATCTTCATCTGAACGTATTGATTCAGACAATAAAGGGAAACAATGATGGGATGAACGAGCGAACGAGGGCGAGGTCGGTGTCTACATTCAGACTGCTCCTCTGAATAAAAAAATAAAAATCACAGTCTACAAACACCTATAGCTTCCTGATGTTCACAGACGAGGGCGTCGGGCCAGAGCGCACTATGATCACTAATAATGGAGGCTGAGATTCAAAAGGTATTCGCTTCATATGACAACACCATATGCACAGATGGGCCGCATATGGATCTTCAAGTCAAGAACAAAGACGACGGCTTGGCCGTATGCATGCTTGCAATGAAATAAAGCAACAGCCAGTTGTCAACATATGTCGAATGTAAGGATGCATGCTCAAGTCTACACATTTACAACAAAAATGAGCCATCACTGAACTTACTTAGTGCTATATAAATAAAGTAGGGCAGTCTAACAATTAATTGCGATTAATCACATCCAAAATAAAAGTTTGTGTTTACATAATATATGTGGGTGCACTGTGTATAATTATTATATATATATATATATATATATATATATAAATATATAAAAATATAAAAGCACACACATGCTTGTATATATTTAAGAAATATTTCCATGTAGTATATATAGAGAGATTTATTCAGTAATTTCACTTAAATAACAATTACTAGGTAATTATCATTGCCATTTAAGTGAAATCACTGAACTTAAATATACAAGCTTGATAAAAATTATCATTCTAGAAGAAAATTTCAAATGGCACTTAGAGGCTTTTGCATCTGAACTCTTCAAATATAAATATTTTATATACAAAAAAATTTATAAAAAATAATTTAATAAAAAATATTTTTTCCTTCTTAAATATACATGCCTGTGTGTGTATTATATATAAAATAATTATACACAGTGCACCCACATATATTATGTAAACACAAACTTTTATTTTGGATGCGATTAATCGCAATTAATCGTTTGACTTGACACTTTGACAGAGAACGCCAATGCATTTCCATTATAGAAACAGAGCGAAAAAGGTTTGCAACCAAAAATTGCAACGCAAAATTCATTCCCGCTTCTGTTTGCAGCATGTTAGGCGATAGTGTTGTAAGATAGTGGTGTTATTGGTTTAGCGAGCGCTCAGGGCCTTGTGACCACACTCCCCCCGTCCACAGCACTGGATGCCGCTCAACTATGTGGATGTTGGGAAGCGGAGCACATTCCAGTCAATCACGCTCCGAAACGCATACACAAGTGCCTACTGGGAAACGTCTTTCTTTAGGCTTGAAGATAATACAGGGAGAAACAATAATGACGTAATGGCAGTGTGTCGTCGAGAGGAAGTCAAACTCCTTGATCCTCTCCAGATACTTGACTCTCAGATTGAAGTGCGCAGATACCGAGAGACACCACGATCCTCCAGAAAAAGGTCAAACGCTACAGAAAATGACTGCCGAATGCTTACTATACGCACTTCATTTCTCTCATGTTTGTGATTTTACCATCGCCACAAACCTCGTTTACTAGGGGAAAATCCTTCCAATATAAGATCTAGGGCTGTCATACGATTAATCGCATCCAAAATAAAAGTTTGTGTTTACTTAATATATGTGGGTGCACTGTGTACAATTATTTTATATATATAAATACACACATATGCATGAATATTTAAGAAAAAAATATTATTTGTATATAAAATATTTGTATTATAAATTATATACATGAAAATATTTCTTAAGCATGCGTGTGTATTTATATATATAAAATAATATACAGTGCACCCACATATATTATGTAAACACAAACTTTTATTTTGGATGCGATTAATCGTTTGACAGCCCTAATAAGATGAATAAATAGTTAAATCTACTTATATTACAGAGTACATAGGCTAACACACACAGTTTCTGCCAATTCCAATGTTAATGTTAAGCATCTATAAATAGTATGTTTATCTGTTTATCTCTGAATTCACCTTATAAAACAAAGAAAATATATTTTTAGCGGGTCATGAAGATAAAACGCATATATAATGACGAATACTACAAATCAAGTGGGAAGCTCGCCTTGCTCGAATTTCAACATTTACGCCACTAATTTAGCTGGGTTTTATGGCAAAACTATATTTCCCATCATTCCCTGTGGAAGCATGACTAAAACACAAGGCATCGATTAAACACACACCAAATGCATTTTTTTGTACTATAAAAGCTTCCGATCTTCACTCACACAGAAATGTGAAGATGCCCAGCAAGTCTTTATTCTGACCAACAAACTTTTGCTGATAATTTACTCGCCCCTGTGTCATCCAAGATGTCCATGTCTTTCTTTCTTCAGTGGAAAAGAAATTAAGGTTTTTGATGAGAACATTCCAGGATTTTCTCCATATAATGGACTTCAATGGGGTCCAAACGGTTCAAGGTCCAAAAGACAGTTTCAGTGCAAACTGTTCAAAGGGCTTTAAACGATTCCAGACGATGAATAAGGGTCTTATCAAGCGAAACGATCGCTCATTTAATAAATAAATAACAAAGTTTAAGTTTTAGAAGCTCAAATGCTCGCCTTGCTCTGTTCTGTGATGCGCGTTCGTGACTCTCCTGTTCCATCAAAATGAACAAATCTTTTTAGGTGTCATTTAGTTCATTCAACAAACGAAATGAATGAGTTGACTCGGGAAAAGATTCGTTCATTTTGATGAACGCGTTCGAACAGAAGAGTCACGAACGCGCTTGATAAGACCCTTATTCATCGTCGTTTAAAGCCGCACTGAAACTCTCATTTGGACCTTAAACCGTTTGGTCCCCATTGAAGTCCATTATATGGAGAAAATCCTGGAATGTTTTCATCAAAAACCTTAATTTCTTTTCGAATGAAAAAAGAAAGACATGGACATCTCGGATGACATGGGGGTGAATAAATTATCAGCAAGTTTTTTTAAAAGTGAACTACTCCTTTAAACCCTCATCACACCATTTCTGAACTCATAAGAAACGGATGTTGTTCAACATGAGAACACAAAGCATGTAAACATTGGAGTGGGAGACTATCGTTCCCCCTTTTCCTGAAATGAATGGCTTTGGGGCACAGCAGTAGTCAGGAATGTAACATTCAGGCTAAACTTCACGATGAAGTCAAAATGCAGTTCGTTACGATGTGATATTTCGGAAATCTCTGCTACAGACCGGATTCCACAAGAGTGAATCTCTTTGACTGCTAATGCTAGTGATCAGCCCGTTTAACTGAAGTGTGTGTGTGTTGTGAAGCAAACTAGCGTCTGATACAGCAGACCCTGCAGAAGAGCAGCGCTTACGCCCTCCACCACAAACTACATCAAAGAGCATTGTGGGTGGAGCGCTAACTTTCAGTACATGGTGCAAATCTGTAGATTTACTGTCAATCCGACTCCTCAGAGAAGGCAAGCGTTTCATGCAAACCAGCTGATCTAATGCTAAATTATTAATACAATAAGGCTTCATCGGTTAACATGAACACACCATGAGCAAAACATTTATTACTTGATCTTTGTTGATGTTCGTTAATAAAAGATACAGCAGTTCGTTGTGTGTTCATGTTAGTCAAATACAACTTTTGATTTGAATCCTGTATTAGTAAATGTGGAATGTAACATTAATAAATGGTGTAGAAGTATTGTTATATAATAACTAATGAAACCTTATTGTAAAGTGTAAGCAAAATAATAACTTGACTAACATAAAAAAATAACGATAACACTTTATAATAAGGTTCATTAGTTAACATTAATGTATTAACTAACATGAACGAACATTTTCTACTGTATTAGTTAATGTTAGTTAATAAAAATCCAGCTGTTTGTTCATAATGTTAACTAATACATAATTTGATTTTAATAATGTATTAGTAAATGTTTAATAAATGCTGTAGAAGTATTGTTCATTCTTAGTTCATGTAAAATAACTAATATTACAATGTACCTTTTAGTAAAGTGTTACAAAAACGACTTATCTAATATTTAAAGAGAAAATATGCATTACATATGAAACAATATGCAGAATTTCTGGGAAATTATTTACATCATATGTATTTTCAAATGTGTAGTACAAAGCATCTTTTAGAAATCAAGTCTAATTTAGCATTTTTAATCCAACTTGAAACTTTTGGAAGTCTCATTAAACAAAAATGTGGTTCAGTGGTGTATCACACTGTAATAATGAACACACTTATTCTCATCAATAAAATTGTGGCAACAGATTACAAAAGCAATCTCATTAATAAAATTGAACAAATTAGAATTGAGTAACAATTAATCAAATTATTCCTTAAAAGTTAACCATTTAAAATGAGTAAAGTTTACACCAAAAAAAATAAACAAAAATATCTGAATAACAGGCAGACGTCAAAGATTAATTAAGAACTCTTTATTTTATATTGCCAACATTGAAGAATCACTGAAGGAGAAACCTAAAACAAACACTGATCACCATAATGGCGACTTAAATGTATGTTTTTTTTAAATATTTAATTTGATTAATTATTGCTCAATTCTAATGTGTTAAAGTGAATTAATAATATTGCTTGTAATCTGTAATCGTAAAATGTGCAAAAATAAGAATGCCACTTGATCAAATAACAGTTGATATCACATCTGGTTTATTGATCAAACTGAGAGCATTGCATTATGGGATTTGGCTCTAACATAGAGTGATCTGTTTGTACAGTGTAGGGATGGGACGATAACCGGTTTAACTATAAACCGTGATAAAATGTACTGACGGTTAGTATTATTGTTTAAAATTTAACTATCATTAAAACCGTGTTTGATTATCGCGATTTTAATAACTCACTGAATCCTGTCGGCCAGTCTGACGCAGGCGCGCAGCACGCAATATTTTTTTTAATTACTATTCGAGAAGGAATGGCGGAAGGGAGTGACCGTGCTCAGGAGGTTTTTCAGCCTTTTAAGAGGACCAAATCTGAGGTGTGGTCATATTTTGGGTTTTACAAAAGTCCTGAGGGAAACTTGATCGAGGATGGTCACCCTGTCTGCCGAACAAAAAGTCACTGCAATAGAAACACTTCAAATCTGCCGAGTCGTCTTGGTGTGATCATCACCCGAACGCGAGGCAAGTTAACTTTGATCTTAATACCAAAACTACGTCTGGGAAACAATTTGGCACGAAATGTTGTTTTGAGTTGAAACATTTTATGTCACTCACTTGAAATAGACATGAAGCTTCCGCGAAGAAAAGTTCGTAGCAAGTGGATTTGAGCCAAAGACGAACGAACAACTTCAAACAAGACTATTATTAAGAGTGATATTTTAAGGGATAGTAAAGTATAGATACATCACGTATTAAACCGATTTTATTTTTACCACAGAATTACGGGGACATCTTGAATTGATAATGAGATTAGCTAATGTGTTAAATCTTACCTGTTTATGAATTCATTTTGTAAAACAATCGTCCAGACGAGATATATCACACCAATATTATCAAACTATGTAAACAATAAATCAACTCTGATTTCATTTTTGCAATACAATCAAAAACCGGAGACGCAAGACGGCAAGTTGTATTTGAATGAAACAAGAGCGTGCGTCCGTTGTGATATGGATGTGCGCTGTGTAATAATGTGTTGCTATTGACGACGGGCATTATAAAGAAGCAAATGCCATAGAATAGAAACTTGCCTAAAAAACTGCATAGAGAGGCTTGTTTTATTTGTTGTTTGTTGATTTTCAATTATAAAACTTGTTGAAATGTTTTCAGTGTGAGCATCAGTTCTTTTTGAGCACTTTTCATAAATTTTTAACAAAACCGTGATAATATTGATAATCACGATTATTTTGGACACTATAATCGTGATATGAAATTTTCATACCGTCCCATCCCTAGTACAGTGTAAAAATGAATACGCTTTATCTAATCAAAAAAATTGTGGCAACAGATTACAAGCAATATTATTAATTAAATTGAACAAATTAGATTATTCCTTAAAAGTTAACCATTTAAAATGAGTAAAGTTTACACCCAAAAATTAAACAAAAATATCTAAATAACAGACGTCAAAAATTTATTAAGAACTCTTTATTTTATATTGCCAACACTGAAGACACCTGACGTTAACAAGCAGAATCACAGAAGGAGAAACCTAAAACAAACACTGATCACCATAATGGTGACTTAAATGTATGTTTTTTTTAAATATTAACTTTTAAGGAATTAATTTGATTAATTATTTGCTCAATTCTAATGTGTTAAAGTGAATTAATAATATTGCTTGTAATCTGTTGCCACAATTTTTTGATTAGATAAAGCAGTGCAAGTCAACCACATTGCATTACAGTAGTAGAGAATTCTATGCATATATATATATATAAAAAAGTGCATGCATGCATGCATACGTGTCATATATTGCAGGAATAGTATGCTAATTACATTACGCATCGGTTCATTTACATATTTTGACATTCAATAATTTATTTCAGGAACAAAGTGAGAAAAATCTTGGTATCTTCCTCCGAAACATCTCAAACGTGTGATTGGAGGGTGAAAGAGTGGCATCACGACTTTACGAAGCAAGAACAGACACACTGACCTCAAATCCACCAGACTCTCTCTCTCTCTCTCTCTCTTCCACATGGCATTTCTGACGGCCACAAAACCAACAGCCTCATGCAAGATTTAAGTTGTACATCTTAAATTTTGCACTTCTGTGTATGAATGACAGAAATGTTAACGCAGGCATACGGATTTTCTTTCCACTGGCTCAGTGAGCTGGAACACACATTACAGTCAGCGTGTGCATTTTTTATTCTTTCTCTTAGACACACACACACACTTTCTGGGTTAATAAGGCTGATGGAAATCACCGTCTCCTTTGATGCGAGATCAATAACCAAATCAGTTTATTCTGTCCCGTTATATCATTACGCCGCTACGACACCGTCTTCTTCATCTGATCGATACACCTCAGAGACTCGCGTGTGGTTCTGCCATTAACATCAACGCTAGAATTTCAAAAAACTCGAGGATTTCCGAGAACAACGTCCTGACTCAAACTATAATAATGGAAAATGACATCACTCGGTCTCTTCGAGATTTAACCGTCAACTGAAAGCGGTGACATATAGCAGGTTGACCTCTGACCTTTTCAGCCGCCTTTGTTGTTTTATTACACATCAGCATCATGCATCACATGATCCCCCGTATCTGCTGTTAATTCCCATTGATCTTTAACAGCTGAGCATATTGGCAAACATATCGCAAGCAAAAGACACCTAATAGGATCAGCATTAAAGAACCAATC
Source organism: Pimephales promelas (assembly GCF_988280905.1). NCBI lineage: Eukaryota > Metazoa > Chordata > Actinopteri > Cypriniformes > Leuciscidae > Pimephales > Pimephales promelas. The sequence continues at coordinate 27,556,666 of NC_142791.1, read as the reverse complement.
AGATGGAAACATAACACACGGCTGGAACGGCCGAACTTGAACCTGGTGACCTTTCAGGCTCGGTGCGATCAATACGAGAAGCCTCACTGAGGGATGCATATATGATGTTTGCATCGTTCCCAGAGTTATAATGCCACCCTAGTTTCCACAGCAATCCGTTTGGAGGAGCGAGCGTGCAATAATCCCGCAGTGTACATCAATTGTTGATGAAACACACACACTTCTCCCACAAGATCAGTGCTGCAAGCAACATCCTTCACATGCACAAAAAAAAAGATGAGTAAATATAGGGTAACGTGGCTATATTTATGAGAATCATCGCTTTGTTGCATCCCCGCCCCCTACGTATGATGGAAAGCAAAACAAATTCCTGTCCTGAATTGGGTCTCGGCTCGTTCGTCACGGTGAGCTCTACCTATCGGGGCTAATCCGGGTCTGCTGAAAGCACACACACACCCCCCATTCCACCGTCGCAAGATTGCATCTTTTATTTATCGCTGCTTGGCTTTATTTTTGCAGAGCATTCCATACTGGGATGCAATCAGCCAAGAAACCCTCCCCGTGCGCGCAGGCTTGTCATTTCCCATCGCCGGAGCTCGGAATGAGGCGCACACAAAGGGAAAAAGCGCTTCTCTCTGAATCAAAAGCAGAGAGCTCCACGTAGCCTGTTGGAAAAAGGGCAAGAGCCCTTGATCTTCCGAGACAGCCAGTCCGTTTTTAAGAGGCTCCAGGCCGGGAAGACACACGGGCTTGTGTGTATGTGTGTGCGCGCGCGTTCCTGAGAGCAGAAACCCATTTTGGCTGAAGGGTGAGGGCATAAAGCCCAGCTGAGGCGCCTCTCCTCCAGCAGGCTACGGACGCGGAGGAGGGGGGGAATGGTCATGCAGAAAATTATGTTTGCTGATTCCATTACAATTCAAATTAAGCAAAGGCACTAATGTGATTAAAATCTTGAATTGTTTCCAAAGGGCGGAGAGCCACGGCTAATTGCAGGGACTTTTAAAAACAAAGCTGGATAAAGTTGCGATACGACAAAGCGGGTGAATCATTAGATGGAGTGCCGAATAACGCATTCGCAGCTATTCTGACAATTTCGAGACGCGCGCTGACGTCACAAGGGTCAGCTGGAACGTAGGGGCCATTTAAAAAAAAAAATGAGGCACTGCGTCTTTAAATCGCCATTCCTCCCACCCCTTTCCCAAATCTTTTCCATTTAACAAGCAGTGAAAGAAAATAAAAAGCCGCTTTTGTTTCCCTTCCTTTTGGAGGGTGACAGAAAGCTGAAAAGACACAAGCGAACATGAAAATGGGAACAAAGTGCCAATTTCAATAGGGATGCCTGACGGCTATTTGATATGCGCACCCGCTAAATAAAAAAACCAAGTGTGTGTTTCGCAGCGAAAACAGAGCCTTTGCGATAAAAACACATTCGCGTATGGGCTAGTACTGCTTTTTAGTTGACATGACAGCTCTACATCCAGAAGTAGACTTACTACGCCAATAATACCTCCCTCCCCCCACGCTTTCACTTCAGAAAAATAAACAGACCAGACAACCTTCGCAAGATTTGACATTTCGACCGCCATACGTGAAAATACACGATAAACACGCGAACACACCGACTAAAGTTCAACACCACACGACACGACACAGATGCGACGGAATAACGAAAACAACACGTTTTAAACCCTGAATGGATCGCGCGACATCGAACTCCACTTCCGCGCTGTTTATCTCGCGCGGACACATTGTAGCGCTTTTGTATTTAGAACGTTCGAAAACGTATCGGTAAGTTCGCAACGAAACGTCATTGATCCAGGCACCCTGTCGGGAGATTTAAACCCGTTGTAGTCCTCCTTTTGTTCGATGCAAATTCAATAGTCCCTTTCATTCCCGACTCGTGTTCCTCTTTTAAACGACAACCGAACGCTTTCGCTCGACCGTGTTGATGATGCTGGTGACTGGAATAGAAATAAAAGGAAAGATTTTCCAAGCCGCGGGCTTTACATCCACACTCACCGACTTGTAATACGTTGTCCACACAGCCGCTCTCCAGCAATGCGATGCCGCGTCGGAACGGTAACCGCGTCTCGTCAACGCTCTCCCCGCTGGACGCGCTCTCCTCTCCGCCCGTGTTGAACGAGGAATACATGCAGATCTCCCGTTCGCTCCTCGGGAAAGACCAGTACACGATCCGCCGCTGTACGGGCTCCGGGATGCGCTCGAAACGCTCCTCCACCCGTTGGAACGGCCACTTCTCCGCTACTTTCCGCGCTGCAATGTCCAAAAGCGATTCGGGGCTCTGGGTTTTGCTGGATCCCCCTTGACCAGAACCCGAACCTCCGCATACGGTTCCACCGGCTCGCTGCCCCGGTCTACATGTCGTGCTATACCCGGGTCGGCAGCAGAGCCGTTTAGCTGGGGGCTGAACGCGCTCCGCCATGATCGCACTGCTTTAACGGCAAGGGCGGAAGTCGCCGTACTATATAAACGGGATAAGGAAAGGAAAAGGCTGCGACGCGCATCGATTGTTCGCCGTGTAAGGACAGCCTGGACTTATTTGGTCAAAAGGGCGGGGCTTCGGGGTCTTTGTGTAGACTAAATACGAAAGGGGCGTGGCTTGTGCGTCTGCAGCTGGGCTAAAAAAGGAATGGGGGCGGGGTTACTGCTGGAGTCATAATGAGAGTCATAAGTTCACAACAGGAAGAGGCAGGAGAGGTGTTGGAAGGAATATCCTTATTTTGACACTGAATTAATTTTCACTTCTTAAATCCAATAGCCTAACAAAAAAATCCCTAAGATTTGTCAAGAAATATTTAATGAAAATACATGTAGGCAACTTAAAAGCTTTCTTTGTATAATGCATGCAAAACAAGTGTATCAGATGCCTTCTTTCTTGTTTTTATATTGTTATCATTTATCTTTCTTTATTTGTTTCATGTATATGTATTTGTATGTAATTCATTGACAATGTTATGTTATTGAGCATAAAAAACGTTGTCGACAAACTAATGAAGAAAACAGAGAAGTCGTCGGGATTATAGGAAATGATAAATAAATAAGGATAAGAAATGGTGGAGTCTCGAGCCTGGCTCCCACACTAGCTGTCAAACTATACAAACATATACTTTCCTCCTGTATACAGATCTATTTATACTGTGTGTTTCCAAAATGTGAGCAACCACTGAGCAAGACACCTGATACTGCTGAGAAAAAAAAAATGTAACACAAATATCTTAAACATGTACATTCAAAAGAAGGAGCAATATGCTGTATAACATTTCGATTTTTAAATGTTTTTGAAAGAAGTCTCTTCTGCACCAAGCCTGCATTTCATTAGAAATACAATAAAAAACTGTAATATTGTGAAATATTTTTGTAATGTAAATCAGCTGTTCCATCAAGTGTAATTTAAAGCTGAATTTATCATCAGCTGAATCATTACTCCAGTCTTCAGGGTCACTCACAGCATGATCCTTCAGAAATCACTCTAATATGATGATTTGATGATCAAGAAACAGTTATGATTATTATCGATGTAAATAAATGAACGTGTTAGCTGCTTAGTATTTTTGTGGAAACTGTTTTTTCAGGATTCTTTGATGAACAGAAAGGTCAGCATTTATTATAAATATAACTTTTTTGTAATATTTATTAATTTACTGTATTTTTTTATCAATTTAATGTGCCTATGCTAAATTAAATTATTAATTTATTTTATTTTATTTATTTACTTTATTACATCTCACTTGCCCCAAACTGTTGAATGGCAGTGTAGGCTATCATGATTTCCCAAAAAAAATTGATAATAATTTTAATGAGAATCAAATCATCATATTAGAGTGATTTCTGAAGGATCATGTGACACTGAAGACTGGAGTAATGATGCTGAAAATTCAGGAATAAATTACACTTTACTATATTCACATAGAAAACAGTAATTTTAGATTGTAATAATATTTCACAGTTTTTAGTGTATTTATTTTTTTGATCAAATAAATGCAGCCTTTCTGAGCAAAACCTTTGACCATTCAAGCTGATAGAAGAGCAACTTTGACTGAAATAACCACTCGTTACAACCGAGGTATGCAGCAAAGACACAACACACACAACCTTGAGGCGGATGGGCTACAACAGCAGAAGACCCCACCGGGTACCACTCATCTCCACTACAAATAGCAAAAAGAGGCCACAATTTGCAAGAGCTCACCAAAACTGGACAATTGAAGACTGGAAAAATGTTTTCTCGATTTCTGTTGAGACATTCAGATGGTCGAGTCAGAATTTGGCGTAAACAGAATGAGAACATGGATCATCATGCCTTGTTCCCACTGTGCAGCTGGTGGTGGTGGTGTAATGGTGTGGGGATGTTTTCTTGGCACACTTTAGGCCCCTTAGTGCCAATTGGGCATCGTTTAAATGCCACGGCCTACCTGAGCATTGCTTCTGACCATGTCCATCCCTTTATGGCCTCCATATCCCCATCCTCTGATTGCTACTTCCAGCAGGATAATGCACCATGTCACAAAGCTGGAATCATTTCAAACTGGTTTCTTGAACATGTCAATGAGTTGACTGTAGTAAGATGGCCGCCACAGTCACCAGATCTCAACCCAATAGAGCATCTTTGGGATGTGGTGGAACGGGAGCTTCGTGCCCTGGATGTGCATCCCACAAATCTCCATCAACTGCAAGATGCTATCCTATCAATATGGGCCAACATTTCTAAAGAACGCTTTCAGCACCTTGTTGAATCAATGCCACGTAGAATTAAGGCGAAAGGGTCAAACACAGTATATATTGTTTCATTTGAACCCTTAAATAATAAAATCTGTCTCTCAAAAAATCTGTGAAAACCCCTGACCTAAAGGGAATATGGGCTGATAACTAAACTTTGGACATTCATATATTTACATTCCCAAATATAACGACCTCGATACTTGGTATTGAATCGAAAAGAAAAGGAGTGTATTTGCTCGTCATTCCTTTGATAAATATTTCTTCCCTTGTTCAAATGTTATATTTTACGCAGCTTTGCTAAATGCTAAGCAGATTTAGCAGATCTATTCATCTTAAATGCAGAGGGAAAAGGTTTGCTCCCAATTTAAACGGATCAAACATATGCTCAGAGAATTATCCTGAAGGGAAATCAATGCAAACTTTCCTATGCCACATTTCAGGAGTCGCTTTTGTGAGTTATCATGCGTGTCTTTCATATTTGGCCTTATCTTTGCTACAGTAAGACACGTTCAATTAACTCAGTTCATGTGGGGTAAAGTGTTTTTCATTTTCTTTAGGTGGTTCCTTGTGCTGCATGTGATCGAGTGACAGATCTGAAGCCCACAGCAGGAGTCTGTGATAAAACTACAAAAGGAGAACTACCACCTAACGAGAAAGAACGCTAATTTAATTTCATGCAAGAGTCTCACCGGTGATATTAAAAAGTGTGGCCTCAGGGTAAGTTTAATTGATTGAGAAATGTGATGTAACTAATTGCAACTCAATGGCGGGATGTTGTAATCTCCAGCCGATCAATGCAATGCATTTCAGATTAGCGTCCGCACAATTTGATCTTCCCTCATCTGTCATCTCAGATCTCTAATGGACACACGCAGCGGAGCATACCGTATAGCGTTTAGTAGAGTTTTTGATGAAAGCATGTGGTTTAGTTTAATACTTCCAAAAATGAAGCACTTATCTTTTTTATTTAATTTGCCTAACTGTCTTTTATATAGGCCTATACGTAGTTTACTAAGTTGAAAGTTTGAAAAAAACTATTAAAAGTTTGTTTTTCATGATAATGTCAAAAAACACAATGCACTTCAAATAATTCATAATAAACATTTTTAGAAAAAAAAAAAGATTCTGCACAGACCTCTAGGGTTCTTGACTCCATTTTAAAGTCAAAAAGGTCTTATATAAAGAGAAACGTCTTATAGTCAATCATTTTATCCCTCGAAGGGGTCATCGGATGCCCATTTTCCACTTGGTATGATTCTTTAGGGTCTTCATGTAAAGTTTGTAACATACTTTGGTTAAAATTCCTCAGCGGTTGTGTAAAACAACACCCTTTTTAGAGAGTTTTAACCAGTATAACAAAAAGTGTTTATAAAACCATATGTGTCATAGAAAGTAAGAGAGCAAATCCATCACATCCTTTTGACTTTCCCCGCAAAATCCTTCACATAAAAATGAGTCTAGGCTTTCATAGACAAAGGAAGTTGGGGAAGGCCTTATTTTTTAAGTTAGGTCACAAGCTGTTCACACTGAAGTAAAAAAAAGCAATTAATGCATTAAAATTATTGCATAATACTGCTTGTTTAACAAATTATTTCAATTGCTTCTAGTGATGAAGTGTTTAAATGCTGTTTACATGCATATAAAATCTAAGCTAACATTTTATTTCACAGGGTCCTTGTTACATATGTTACACTAATAACTGTCAAACGATTAATCGTGATTAATCGAATCCAAAATAAAAACTTGTGTTTACTAACTATATGTGTGTGCACTGTGTATAACTATTTTGTATATATATAAATACACACACATGTATTTAAGAAAAAAAATATTATTTATATATAAAATATTTATATTTATACATAAGTTATATATAAATCTATATACATTATATACATGAAAATATTTCTTAAATATATACCAGCATGTGTGTGTATTTATATATATAAAATAATTACACATGCCCACATATATTATGTAAACAAAAACTTTTATGTATTAATCGTTTGACAGCCCTAGTAATAATAGTAAACTAACCCTGAATCAAACCCTAATTAAAAGTAAACTATAGTAAGTGCATGTAGTTGCTTTATATTACTCAGATATATAATTAAACTGTATGACACCTTAAAATAAAGTGTAACAAAATCTAATGAGTTTGTCCGTATAAAATCACTATCAATAAACAGGTTCACATTCAGTTGTTGCTTTACTCAGGAAAAGTTCAGGTTGCTCCGTCATAGAGGACAAACTTTTGTTCATGCATATGGAGTTGTATCCTGGATAACTGCCCTGCTAATTAGGATAATTGATCAAAGGATCCGTACTGGCTTGGCCAAAACAAATCTGTTTGATCTGACAACATTTTGGCATCATGTAAATGACAGCTGGCAAACCCGCGAGTCTGGGGATTTGGACTGGCCCGAGTCCCCTGTACTCTGATCTTTCCCATGTTTTTAATTATACAGACACACACTGATTCACCAGAGCAAGACTTTTTTGCTGGTATTAAACTCCAACACTTTTGTTTCCCTGTAAAGCGCGTCGATGGATTTACGGCGGCATCGGCTCGTGTTTCATGTCAAGTTTTTAGCATGACAAGCGAAATGTCACATGTTCAAGCATTTCAGGGATAAAACATTTATTGATTCGCCACTTTATTCAACAAAGAAGTGCAAGTGATTATATGATTGTAATATTGAATATAATATTTTAGTGTTATATTGATTAAATATTGCAATGACTAAACATAAAAAACAAAGTTTCAAAATATACCTTTTCTAACAGTGTTATTTTATTTTTATTCAAATTTTAAAGTAGGTTTTATTTAGTTTCGTTTTTAGTTATGTGCTTTTATTATTTTTTTTATTTTGCTATTAAGGTTCAATTTTATTTTATTTAAGTTTTAGTTAGTTTTAATTTATTTTAATTTAAGTTTTATTTTTATTATTCACAGTTAATAATTGTAGTGTTTCAAACCTATTTAAGTTTATTGCAACATTTCTCATTTCTGGTATCAAAGCTGCTTGTTTTTAAGCTTAATTTTTTAACAGAAGCTGGGTGGATGGATGGATTAAATTAACCATAATTCATTTTGTGATTTCATAAGTTTCAAGAACTGTATGTTGTTCAATTAAAAACAACAGTTATTGAGGGTAATTTTCAATTATAATATTATATAAAAATACATTTCAGTTGATTTATGTATTTTTTTGTTGCATTTTTCAATAAGATTAGAGTTAAATTATTTAATAATATTTAATACGAATACTTTTTTTTCATTTCAAGTTTGTTGAGAAGCACTAAAGCAGGTCACGTATGTCTGCATTTAAGTATGGCTTTATTCTGTTGGTCACAAACAAGAGAAGCGGAAGAAAACAAGCTAATTTCCAGCAGATTCTGAGAATTGTGGGTAGCCATGTAACGTTTTGCATTGTTCCCAAATACCTGTGTGAATCTCATTAGCATCAGTAACCCCTCCTGGTGCCGAGCAATCGGACCAGCGCTGTCATATCTCGGCATTCGCATCACGCTGGGGAGAAAATGTATGGGCCTCATTTTGAATATCTTTATTATTGTTCCATCTTGCCCTGCAGACAGGAATATGGAGCAGATATAATGACAGAAGCGTTTCTCCCTGCGTGAGCCACTGTGAGGGGGCAAGAGAGGGCATTCATCTATACTCTTAGTCACGTGCACACTTCATACTGTCAACTTTGCTTTTGCAGTAACTTAATGCACATAATTCAGCTTTTAAAAGGGACAAATGCTTTTTTTAAGTTGTTTTCAGGCTCTCCTTGAACAGGTTTTCCTGCTTGAATGTTGATTATTTTCCTCATATTCTCCATTGTTGCGGCTCCTCTCTTCCCAGTCTGTCAGTAACGCTCTGTTTACTTCCTGTCTCTATGAAGCCCCTCCTTCTGAAAAGCACACTGTGCTCTGATTGGTTGGCTGGATCAGTGAGTTGTGATTGGTTGAGTGCTTCGAGTGTGTTTGGGAAATGTTACTAACTAACTCAACCAGGCCCCGCCCCTTTATTCTGCATATTAATTATTTAAATGAGGAATATTGTGACATGTTTGTTCCTGGCACACATTTTACAAGAAAAAAAAACATTTCACTTTTAATTCCATGCCATTTCGTTGTAATTTTAAATAAATTTAGCAATCAATATTGATTCAAAGTAAATCCTGCCCTACAAATTTTTCAATCATTTGGACGACTTTAAAGATGCTTTTTATCATTTAACAGATATATCCGCTTTCATTGCATAGAAGAGCAACTTTCTGCTTTTGTCGCATGGACATTTCTTTATGTTTATTATTTTGGCTGTTTTTATTTAAATAATTTGTTTTAGTTCTTTTCACCCTAATCAAATAACTGCAAACATGTTCATCTTTATTTCCTTTGTGCATGCATGCTCACAAAAGCAGTAATAAATGTGTGTTTCTACACAAGATTCCAGAGCAAACAGCATTACACAATGTACGTTTTCCATTCGGCCTTTTCCCTTTCTGTACGGAGAGCTATTTCTATCTAGTGCCATTGTCCTAATTGTTACACGCCAATGAATAGTTCTTTTTATAATGCTCCTTTCCATTCTTAAGCTGGCTTTTTACATGTCCCGCTCCATCCCTGCACATGGACCAAAAAAATCTATTTAGCCCGAGTCATTTCTTCCCTTTGCTGGAGACAGCCACGGCGAGAGATAACTAACGACACTTCTGCCAGCACCGAGGGATTCTTTTATGCCAGGCTCATTTGCATTCTGATTAGTATGCATGAAATTTCTCACTGAACTTTAATACCCTAACTGCTGCATAATACACTTTAATGAGCATAAAAGTGAGCTTGACAATTAAAACTCACATTAATCACTAAATGCTACACTCATCATGGACGGGAGGGAGGGTGTCGTTGGGGGTGTTGTGGAAGGTCTGGCAAGAGACCAGCCATCGCTAACACCCAGCCATCGCTACAACCAGCCATCGCTACAACCAGCCATCGCTAACACGCAGCCATCGCTACAACAACCTTTCATCGCTACAACCAGCCATCGCTACAACCAGCCATCGCTAACACCCAGCCATCGCTACAACCAGCCATCGCTAACACGCAGCCATCGCTACAACAACCTTTCATCGCTACAACCAGCCATCGCTAACACGCAGCCATCGCTACAACAACCTTTCATCGCTACAACCAGCCATCGCCACAACCAGCCATCATTGCAACCAGCCATCGCTACAACCAGCCATCGCTACAACAACAAGCCATCGCTACAACAACCATTCATCGCCGCAACCAGCCATCGCCGCAACCAGCCATCGCCGCAACCAGCCATCGCTGCAACCAGCCATCGCTACAACAACCAGCCATCATTGCAACCAGCCATCGCTACAACCAGCCATCGCTACAACAACCAGCCATCGCTACAACAACCATTCATCGCCGCAACCAGCCATCGCCGCAGCCAGCCATCATTGCAACCAGCCATCGCTACAACCAGCCATCGCTACAACAACAAGCCATCGCTACAACAACCATTCATCGCCGCAACCAGCCATCGCCGCAACCAGCCATCGCTACAACAACCAGCCATCGCTACAACAACCATTCATCGCCGCAACCAGCCATCGCCGCAGCCAGCCATCATTGCAACCAGCCATCGCTACAACCAGCCATCGCTACAACAACAAGCCATCGCTACAACAACCATTCATCGCCGCAACCAGCCATCGCCGCAACCAGCCATCGCTACAACACGCAGCCATCGCTACAACAACCATTCATCGCCGCAACCAGCCATCGCCGCAGCCAGCCATCATTGCAACCAGCCATCGCTACAACCAGCCATCGCTACAACAACAAGCCATCGCTACAACAACCATTCATCGCCGCAACCAGCCATCGCCGCAACCAGCCATCGCTACAACACGCAGCCATCGCTACAACAACCATTCATCGCCGCAACCAGCCATCGCCGCAGCCAGCCATCATTGCAACCAGCCATCGCTACAACCAGCCATCGCTACAACAACAAGCCATCGCTACAACAACCATTCATCGCCGCAACCAGCCATCGCCGCAACCAGCCATCGCTACAACACGCAGCCATCGCTACAACAACCATTCATCGCCGCAACCAGCCATCGCCGCAGCCAGCCATCATTGCAACCAGCCATCGCTACAACCAGCCATCGCTACAACAACAAGCCATCGCTACAACAACCATTCATCGCCGCAACCAGCCATCGCCGCAACCAGCCATCGCTACAACAACCAGCCATCGCTACAACCAGCCATCGCTACAACAACCAGCCATCGCTACAACAACCATTAATCGCCGCAACCAGCCATCGCCGCAACCAGCCATCGCCGCAACCAGCCATCGCCTCAACCAGTCATCGCCGCAACCAGCCATCGCCGCAACCAGCCATCGCCGCAACCAGTCATCGCCGCAACCAGCCATCGCTACAACAACCAGCCATCGCCGCAACCAGCCATCGCCTCAACCAGTCATCGCCGCAACCAGCCATCGCCGCAACCAGCCATCGCCGCAACCAGTCATCGCCGCAACCAGTCATCGCCGCAACCAGCCATCGCCGCAACCAGCCATCGCCGCAACCAGTCATCGCCGCAACCAGCCATTTCCGCAACCAGTCATCGCCGCAACCAGCCATCGCTACAACAACCAGCCATCGCCGCAACCAGCCATCGCCTCAACCAGTCATCGCCGCAACCAGTCATCGCCGCAACCAGCCATCGCCGCAACCAGCCATCGCCTCAACCAGTCATCGCCGCAACCAGCCATCGCCGCAACCAGCCATCGCTACAACAACCAGCCATCGCTACAACAACCATTCATCGCCGCAACCAGCCATCGCCGCAGCCAGCCATCATTGCAACCAGCCATCGCTACAACCAGCCATCGCTACAACAACAAGCCATCGCTACAACAACCATTCATCGCCGCAACCAGCCATCGCCGCAACCAGCCATCGCTACAACAACCAGCCATCGCTACAACAACCATTCATCGCCGCAACCAGCCATCGCCGCAGCCAGCCATCATTGCAACCAGCCATCGCTACAACCAGCCATCGCTACAACAACAAGCCATCGCTACAACAACCATTCATCGCCGCAACCAGCCATCGCCGCAACCAGCCATCGCTACAACACGCAGCCATCGCTACAACAACCATTCATCGCCGCAACCAGCCATCGCCGCAGCCAGCCATCATTGCAACCAGCCATCGCTACAACCAGCCATCGCTACAACAACAAGCCATCGCTACAACAACCATTCATCGCCGCAACCAGCCATCGCCGCAACCAGCCATCGCTACAACACGCAGCCATCGCTACAACAACCATTCATCGCCGCAACCAGCCATCGCCGCAGCCAGCCATCATTGCAACCAGCCATCGCTACAACCAGCCATCGCTACAACAACAAGCCATCGCTACAACAACCATTCATCGCCGCAACCAGCCATCGCCGCAACCAGCCATCGCTACAACACGCAGCCATCGCTACAACAACCATTCATCGCCGCAACCAGCCATCGCCGCAGCCAGCCATCATTGCAACCAGCCATCGCTACAACCAGCCATCGCTACAACAACAAGCCATCGCTACAACAACCATTCATCGCCGCAACCAGCCATCGCCGCAACCAGCCATCGCTACAACAACCAGCCATCGCTACAACAACCAGCCATCGCTACAACCAGCCATCGCTACAACAACCAGCCATCGCTACAACAACCATTAATCGCCGCAACCAGCCATCGCCGCAACCAGCCATCGCCGCAACCAGCCATCGCCTCAACCAGTCATCGCCGCAACCAGCCATCGCCGCAACCAGCCATCGCCGCAACCAGTCATCGCCGCAACCAGCCATCGCTACAACAACCAGCCATCGCCGCAACCAGCCATCGCCTCAACCAGTCATCGCCGCAACCAGCCATCGCCGCAACCAGCCATCGCCGCAACCAGTCATCGCCGCAACCAGTCATCGCCGCAACCAGCCATCGCCGCAACCAGCCATCGCCGCAACCAGTCATCGCCGCAACCAGCCATTTCCGCAACCAGTCATCGCCGCAACCAGCCATCGCTACAACAACCAGCCATCGCCGCAACCAGCCATCGCCTCAACCAGTCATCGCCGCAACCAGTCATCGCCGCAACCAGCCATCGCCGCAACCAGCCATCGCCTCAACCAGTCATCGCCGCAACCAGCCATCGCCGCAACCAGCCATCGCCGCAACCAGTCATCGCCGCAACCAGTCATCGCCGCAACCAGCCATCGCCGCAACCAGCCATTTCCGCAACCAGTCATCGCCGCAACCAGCCATCGCCGCAACCAGCCATTGCCGCAACCAGCCATTACCGCAACCAGCCATCGCTACAACAACCAGCCATCGCTGCAACCAGCCATCGCCACGACCAGCCATCGCTAAAAGCCTCCTTCACAAATCACTGATGCTAACTTTTCTACGAGAGCGTATTATTATTTGCACATTGATATTTGGATTGTATTGTTGTTAGAGTATATCGGACACAATAGCATTCGTTTATACGCTCTCCAAGAAATACCCTCCAGCAAAGTGCAAAAAAACAATAATAATTCCTTGCTATCTTTGCCTAGGAGCTGGGATTCATTCTGGATTACACCGAACAAATCATTTGATCAATCAAAGAAATGGGAATTAGCATTTTCACACCTCTCATTTTCTGTCGGCTGCACGTTGTTTTGTTTGAAACTCTGGAATTTAATAATAATCCTCTTCAGCCCTGTCAGTGCCGCCCATGCATTTGCACATAAAGATTGTGCACAATGCATTCAGGCATGCTTTAGCACACGTGTGCACACATGCATACAGACTCACACATCCCCCCTTCACATGAAGACTCAAACCACTGGGCAATGTGTGCGCCTACACGAGCTCAGCTTGATCCAGATGGGCTGAATCACACCCTCTTCGTCCGGTGAAACCAACACTACCCGCTCACACAAGAATAGATCCTATAGGCCTGTGCATATACTGTATATCCAGCATTTTAGTGCTGTTTGTTTGGGTGTGTGCGCATGCTAGCAGTGCAATGTTTAAAACATAACCTCCATGCACAATTTATGATGATGCACCATGGCTCTGACAGCACATGGCTTATTAGACGGCCGGACCCCGAGGCCCTGCTCTTAGGATACTCAGCTATAATGGACAAATGTGCTCCACAGATTTATGTATGTAAATGCAGGATGGGGGAGTTGCCTCCCGCTGCAACGGCTCATGCAAATCTGCACTGAGGGTGAAAAAAAAAAAAGACAAAGGAGGGGCAAATATTCCTCGAATGCCTGGACTATCCGACTATGCGGTTTGCTTTAATTAAAATTGGAGCTTTGCTCTGACATTATTGTGGGACAACTATCATACAGTACGTGGCCTATATGCATTTGATTTGATTAGCAAGGGCAATGCAATTTGTAGTAATCCTGTATCTGGCAAAAACACCTCAAATTCTGTTAATTGCATCAGATCATACTGAACCATTACGCTTGAATTCAGAAGCATGAAATTATTGACCTGAATTAGGAGTGAAATGGTACAGACTGCATCTTTGACTGTAATGCACTTGACTAACGCATAAAAATGCATGCAAGGATGTTGTTATGTGGTTGCTAGGGTAATCGGGATGATTACTAGGTGGTTGCCAAGTCAAAAGATTTTTGTCCCTAAATAAGGTTCGTTTATGTGATTTTCGTCCATCCTGTTTAATTGTCCACAAGTATGAATGTAAATTAATTTACGTCACATAAAAAAAAAATAAAACAACTTGAGCTTTGGCTTAAAATGAGGACAAACTAATTACAAGCCATAGCACAAATAAATAGACCTAGAAAGACTTTAAGCATACACTGGAAATAAAAAAAATAGCCCATAAATTGCATAAAGTAAGCAAATGTATAAAACACTGCATATCTTCACTAATATCCATGTATTGATACTGATCGTTCTCAACTGTTTATCTTCACTTAAGACATAAATGACTGTGTTTATATACTTGCAAAGAGTGTTCACACGTTAAGCTTTCTTCTTGACTGCACAGCAACATCACATGAGCGTAACCGTGACAGTCCAAAATCTCTTCCAGTTTCTGTTTCTACCGTTTAATCATGTCTAACGGTATATTGCCCACCGCTAGCGTTGTTTTTGTTAAAGTCCCACTGAAGTGCCTTGAAACGCAGCATTATTCAGTGTGATGATGAAATTTCCACTGAAACAGGAAGAAATGGCCAATGGCTCTTTGTTTATATCCTAGCCCAGTAAAGTTGCAGTTTCCTCATAATCTCTCCTCCATATGGCTTTAAAATACAGCATTATGTCCAGAATTCAAATGGATATGTTTTCTGCTTGTATGATCGCGTCTGGACCGGAGATGTGGCGGTTCTCGTGACGTGAAACCAGACTTTGTTCGCCCCGATGGAAAGCACATGTACACTGTCTGAATCGTTCCCTATCCCCTATAGTGCACTGTGTGTCGGTCACCATGTGGAAAATAGTAATTGGACAGGGTGTGGAGATTTCAGTGATTTCAGTGATATCAGTCGCAACTTTCTCTTTATAATGTAGGGGGCGGGGCTTCAGATTCTAGAGAGCATTTGATTGGACAGATAATCTAATGAGGAGCTGAAGTGCAGAGTGATGTCATCAAAATCATTGAGTGAGAAACCTTATGGTTTGAACTTTGAATGCTTATACCTCACAATTGCAAAATTTTATAATTGTTTTGGAGCACACAAGGCTAAAATATTTATACTAAAAGGTGAAAAAAATTCTATTTTGATTTTTAATGGGAACATTAACTAAAACTATATATATAGTTTTAGTTAAAGTTCCCACTAAAAGTAAAAATATTATGTTATATTATATTAAAAAATATATATTTGTATGTATGTATATATATAAAAGCCTTGCAAGTGCCATTTGAAATTTTCTTCTAGAATTTTCAAGCTTATATATTTAAGTTCAGTTAAATGGCAATGAGGATTACATATTAATTGTAATTTAAGTGAAATTACTGAACTTAGCTTGATAAAAATGATCATTAGAAGAAAATTTCAAATGGCACTTAGAGGCTTTTGCATCTGACCTCTTCATATGTATACTCTCCCTATCAGGTAGTGTGTCAATGTTTTATTATTACAGTTTTGTTGAAATGACAAACTCAAAGTGTGAGTAATAGGCTAGTTCTAGTGATGCTTCATTTGCTATTCGAAACATATAACCGTTACTGATATTTTATCCATAATGAGTGGTTAAGCATTTGTTCCTGTTTTTGAAGTAGAATGACCATTAAAGCTTGTGTATGTCATGTAGGCCTATTTGTTTGCCTGATTCTTACGTAGAGTGCAGTGCACTGTCAGGACCTGATTGAAAGCAGGCGTTTGCATGACCAGTTCAGCTGTGACGCTGCACGTGCTTCATTATTGTCTGTTTACTCACTGAAAGCGCACTATAGTTTGGGGGAACGCTCGTGTTCGGGCTGCGGTGAGTCCAGCAGTGTCGTCGGCTCTTCTCTTGTGCCTGTGCATTGGTTCAGGAGCTGGGGTGTGACAGGGTGTGGAGAGTGTGAATCTGCCAGGTTTGTGGGAGGCTGGGTGTGAACAAGCTGTCAGAATAACCATATTCATTATATTTTCCATAAAAGGAGCCTCCCCCACCCGCGCTTATGATTAGTTACTCTTTCATATCCTCCAAAGGGCTCTGGAAACCCTACGAATTCAGCAAAAGATATGTTTTATCTAGCAGTGTGCACAAAAGCATGCGTGAGTGCATTAGTATAGCCAACACATTTTTTTTAGCGACGTTGGTTGCGGAAGGTTCGTTTTCATTTATTTCTCCAATAGGGATTACATTGTTTTTTTTAGCAGCTACAAGGTGAATCACAACATTACAGGCAAAAAAAAAAAAGTATTTTAAAAAAACTGACTAATATACAAAGGTACAAGACTAAAGAAAAAACGACAATCCCATGAAGCATTGCGAACAGCATAATCAAATAAAAAACCAAGGAAAAACATACATATTAATTATAAATATAAAAATTATATTCTATATGTACTGAAAAAATACGCAGATGCGTGATGCGTGCCAATTTTGAAAAATCCTCCACATTTTATTTCATTTAATTTGTAAAGAAACCCAGTTGCAGGTTGATCTGCCAGTCGTGGGTCTTTCATGCGGAGACTCTCCTCATGTGTTTGCACAATGATGCTTTTAAAACTTAATGATAAAAGTTCACAAAGTTGTTGCAGATGAAATATAACACGGATAACATTAAATACATATTTTTTATCAGGTTAAATGTTTGTTATTAGTCACTCAACCCTCACTTAACCATCAGTCTCGCAAAGCTGCCAGGTTTGTAGTTTTTGAACACTTTTTATTAGTGTTTGTTTGTAGTTCTGAACCTAATCCTCCTCCGAAGCGCAATGGGTTGTGGGTAATATTAGCAGAAAATAATAAACCTATTTTGACATGACTCAAACCTTTTGAGTCATGTCAAAGCAATAACTAAATCAGCATACTATCATCTGAAAAATATTACAAGAATTAGATGCTTTTACCAACAGAACGCCGAGCAAAACCAGAACATATGAACCTCAGGTCTTTACACTGGCTCCCAGTTACATTTAGGGTTGATTTTAAAGTAGTATTACTGGAATGGTATATAAATCATTCTCAATATATTGCAGATATGCTCAGTGAATATAAACAGATCACTCAGATCATCAGGATCACATCAGATGGGTTCACTCGTCATAAGCATCATAAGGAGAGTCTGCTTTTAGCTATTATTATTATCACATTCAAATCCAGACTGAAATCACATCTGTTTAGCTGTGCATTTACTGAATGGGCACTGTGCCACTGTTCGTCCGACTGTTTTTACTTATTTTATTTTTATTCTAAACTGTTTTAATTATTCTTATTTCTTTTGATTATTTAAATGTCCTCTATGTAAAGCACTTTGAATTACTTTTGTGTATGACATTTGCTATATAAATAAAGATGCCTTGCCTAGTATCCGAATTGGGACGCAGAATGAATTTATTTTGCAGAGCTTTCAGAGCTAAAGAGCTCTTCTGGTGCATTTCACTTGTCTTGACTCTCTGATTGGTGAAATGTTACCCAGCATCATGGGTAATGTAGTTTTTCCACCACTAATCCCCCCTGTTAAACATAATTATTTTAAAACTGCGTTGAAATACAAACCATGTAGCTTACAGAGCTGTCTTTAAAGGTTTATACTATATAATTATTCCTGATGGAGATTTTACTTCTTGAACCCGACTCCAATGCTATCGCATAATTCTCAGAGTTTGTGCGCTAGCCTATATGGACATCACTGATGCTTTCCTTGAGACTCCCGCTACTTGCATGCTAACGGAGAGCTTCATGAAGACTTCTGCGAGGGTGCATGTGTTGCTCGGGCACCTGCTCTCTCCCACCAATATCCTTTCTGGTAAGTGATGGCGCAAAGGTCGTCATGGTTACAGCCTATCTTTAGCCAGATAACATTTGAATGTTTGCAAACGATGAATGCAGAGCAACTTCTACAAAAGTGCTGCATTTTTGATGAGTCTGATGTCACTTTTGATGCTTGCAACTCTTTTGTAAATAATTAAGATTCATTAATAATAAAAATTCGCAGCATTTGGTCACTGGATTTACAAAAATCATGTTACTCAAGAAGTGTTTTCTCAACATTGCAACACTGCAAACAGGGCCTAAAACTTACATTTTGACACATCTGCACTATAAATAATTTCTACCAGCCATGAAACATAAACGAATCCTTATTAAAGTTACAAAAGTTATTCAATCAAGAAGAGTGATTTTTTCTTCGTCTTTTGTTGTTTGATTAACATTAGAAACACAGACAGCAGCAGGATTATTAGGCTACTGTCACTTTAAGAGCGAATACACAGATCCAATACACACTTGAAAAATATGGTGCAAAAGTTCATTTAACTTAAAAGGTGAAACTGATATATCATATAGACTCATTACATGCAAATTGAGACATTTCCTTTGTTTGTTATAATTTTGATGATCTTTTAAGTTGAATTACTGAAATAAATTAACTTTTGCACGATATTCAAATTCTTTGAGTTTCACCTAGTTGACCTAAAATAACCTCTGAGATTTTAAAGGGGCATTTACATGACACCGTTGAAGACTAAAGAAGGAAAACTTTACATTCATTTTGGACATTCATTTACACAACAAGGCTATATTTACACGGAAACGATTCTGAAGAGAAAATGAAAAAGCGGCGTTGCATCATCACTTTTTATTCTGCGTTTAGACGAGCGTTTTGTGTGGGAAATCCGCGTGCAAATGGTGACGCAAAAGTGTGTGAAGTTCATGTGTGAATATTGATTCCTTAATAAAAAAAATAAATAAAAAAAAAGTGTGTGAAGTTCAATGTAGTATGCACTTCAGGCGGCTAGGAGTGCATACTACAACAACACCAAGTCCACGCGCCTGCGTACAACCTTCACTGTCAAGCAGACTTTTGCGTTTTTACCATTTACACGGGAGCGCGGCGGTGGAGCGTTTTTAAGATTTCCACTCTGGAGGGTGGTTTCACTTTTTTGCGTTTTCACCCGCGAGAGTTCTCCTGTAAACAGGGCCCAAGTGTTTCGGGTGCTTGAAAACGCAAACACGGTTCCACCGCGCAGGTTAATGAGTCCGTTTTTGTTTTGGTGTAAACTACAAAACCACAATTTTGGGAAAACGGTGACGGCATGTGCATGAGTATAATATTTTCAGTCTATCCACAAGTTTCCTACGCCCCATGAGGCCTTACATCAAAAGTGGGCGCGACTTCCGGTTGGAAGTAAACAAAGCGCGACTTGACATGCTTGACACTCGCTCATTCAACAGTTGAAAGTCATTCAAGTAATAGCGATCCAAACTAGCTAACGATGTGGGAACACAACCTCAACGAAATTCAAAAGGGTGAAATAACAGTACCTTTACCCTCCGCAGTAGTTGATTGGGAGTATTATAATAACAGACAGTGACAGACAGTTGTGCAAGCTGACAAACAATTAAAATCAAAAATACACACTTAGTCATTGTGCTTTGGAGTTTATTCAAAATTATAAATGAATGTGCTGCTTGAATACATTAACTGGCACATTTGGTATTCTGTCAACTCCTGAGTTTAGGTGCAACATCAGTAGCGAACAGCCAATCACATGCTGATAGAGTTTATAGAATATTAAGAATTTAAACAAATGTACACAGGAAGATTCGTCGTCTTTTGGGAGCTGATGGAAACTACAGTCGTTGGCAGGATCAGAGACGGGCTCTGGCAGGATCACTCTGATTTCGTTTTCGGCTTATGTTCGAAACAATCACGTTTAAGCCACTGAATTAGTTTAGTCCGGTTATACATACAACCGCGAACAGCACATGTTGTCCCTGAGCTCCGTAACGACATCTCTCATAAAGATTTGCGTCTTTAAATAGTAAAACAATTCTCCGAAAAACAGCTAGCCTCTTCGCTAACCAATTGGAATGCTACTTCCACCGCGTCACCGGAAGTTTCACCCACTTTATTTTTTTACAGGAGCGCCCCTCGGAAACTTGTGGATAGATGCTTGGTTTTTCTTTAAAGTGGCATCGCCATCCACTGGCCTGGCATGAATAACATCGCGGTTTAGTCGTTTTCACGAATTGGTGTGAACGGGGATTGTTTCTGTACACGAAAAACCCCAAGGGAAAACTTTTTATCGTTGTCCTGTAAACGTACCCTCAAGTTAATAAGTTCACTTATTGTGTTCAATCAATGTGATAAATCAGAAAAGTAATCTAAAACTAATCCAAAAGGAGCCAAATTACTGTATACTACCTTGTGTGATGAACAACAAAACAAAATGGCAAGTAATTTGGGATCAGTAACCGAGTACAATTTGTAAGTAATATACACTGATTATCCCATTGTGAAAGACGTTTTTAAGCATGTAAAACATTGGTTCAAGGGTGTGTGGATAATATACAACTACAATACAACTATTTTTAAAGATTCAGAGTTGTTGTTTCATCTGAGGAAGCTTGAAAGTTATCTCACACATGCCTCATATTGTTCCCTATTTAATTATTTTTTAAATGCTTTATTTTTATGCAATGCTTTTTATTGTCAAACAGTGATCAAGTCTCAAAAATCTCATTTAGTCAAACAACAGAAATCTGCTCAAGTGTGTTTGGAAATATAAATGTATAATACCCTGAGATCTCCATCTAGATTTAATAATTGAAGTGCATATATTGTGTTGGGAGGTAATTCAGCAGTGCATTCTGCAATAAAGATATTCTCATTCAGATTTTACTTTATTATAAAGTGTCGGATAGTAATTGAAAGGATTGTGGATGTATAAATATTTCATATCTTTCTTTCCAATTTTGCAGTGCAAACGGGGGCATTTGCACCCAGAAAGCGCTATATTAATTTTTTAGTTGCTTGAATAATGAAGGAAAGGCTGTTTGGGGCGGTGCAACTCATTTAAAATGAACTTAAGGCTCAGGTCTTTGAAGACATCAGATATTTACAGTATCGCTGCGTAGTCCAGCACAAGGTCATTCTTTTGAATCATAAAATCTTACACGCATTGTGCTGTTTTAGATGCAAGGTTCTTGTATTTCATGCACTTTGAACTCATTTGAAGCATGTCAGACTGTGACTGGTTACTGTGCATTGCTGGGAATAGCCGAATTAAAACTTCACGCTTCCGACATCGACACATCAAGGTCATATTATGCACAACACAAGGGGGCGCCATATCAAAACTAGGACATTCTTATGCCAACTACTGTGAGAACAAGTCCTGATTGCAAAATGTTCACTTTAAAAACAGTCAAAAATAAAATATCTGTATTGTATTTTTTAAACTTCTGCCATCTTTGAAATGATGTCAGTAGTCACTCTTGCTGAGATTGAGGCCCACACATGCTTGATTAGCATAAAGGCAGAGAATGATGATATAGCTACTAATAATAATAGTTAGATTAAAACTTTGTCAAGATGTTGGCCTTAGCATGTTGCTAACACGATTTAGCACATTGCTAGCATGTTTCTAGCATTAGCTAGCACATTGCTAGCATGGACCTTCGCATTGTTAACATGTTTTAGCATGTTGCTAGCATGAATTTGCCAATTTCTAGAGTGAATTAGCACAATGTTAACATTTTTTACATATTGCAAACATGATTTAACATGTTTCCAGCATATTATTAACATGTTTCTAGCATTAATGAACGCATTGCTAGCATTTTCTAACAGGACCCAGACAGCAAACTGACATTGAATCAACGTGGAAACGACGTCTCTCATGACATTGAAACAACGTTGATTTTGCTCATCGGATTAACGTTGAACCAACGTCAGACGCGGCATTCTTCAAAGCTAATGAAAATCGAAAATTGGTTTGCTTTCATAACGTTGAAGCAACGCGTTGATTTCAAGTTGATTTTCCGTTAGTTTTGAAAGAATGACGCGTCTGACGTTGCTTCAACGTTAATTCGATGAGCAAAACAATGTCAGATCAACGTTGTTTCGATGTCATATTTCCACGTTGATTCAATGTCAGTTTGCTATCTGGGGAACTTGCACATTGCTAACATTTTTGCATTTTTGCTTGCATGAATTATCAAATTGCTAACATGTTTCTATAGCATGAATCAACACATTGCTAGTATGTTTTAGCATTTTGTTAGCATAAATTAGCATTTTTCTAACATGTTTATAACATGAATTAGCACATTGCTAGCATGCATTCAAATTTTGTTAGCATGATTTAGCATTTCGCTAACATGTTTATAAGATGATTTACCACATTGCTAGAATGTTAGAATGTACAATTATAGAAGTCCCCCTATAATTGTATCCCTTAAAACTCATCTTTGATCACTAAAACTACAACGTTTATTCTTCATGCCTTAAAACAGCTTGAATGTAACTCGACACCCTCGCCTCATTTAATATATGGGGTTCTATGGATATGCAGATGATCCCCGCCTCCACTCACTCACTCACTCACTCAGAGATCCACTGGTTGACGATCACACGTTGATCGTTTGTGACGTCAGAAACACCAGCGATTTCAAAGCGTGTTTTTGAGACTGTCTTTGGTTGCAGTTTTAAGCAGAAAATACTCAGCAATGCTGTCCACTCATGATCTTACACATGATGTGTCTTAAAGCAGATGAAAAACTCCATAGACATATAAACAACATCAAACTTGATTTCCGCCACAGATGGCTAGGCTACTATGTTTTAGATGGCTGTGCAATCTCGTAATGAAAGTCAAAGGGAATTTGGGATTGTTCGGAAGTCCGATACGGAATTTCCCAAAGTCGGATCAGCCAGAAAAAATAAAGCACACAAAGTCAGAACAGTCTGAAGGTCTGAGCCAAGTTTGGTAGTTGAGTCGAAAACGGCAGTCTCAGTTGATGAACAGCAGCTTAAATAGCATTTCCCAAGCCAACATAATTGTAGCTTTTGGTGTTTTGATTCATGACGTCTTCGAAATGAAATCTTTAAATGTGTTCGTTTGACTTTGAATGATCAATTCCTCTCTGTTTTTCAGATCTGATGCATCAGGCCTCCTGTGGTCAGTAATATGTGCCGTGTGATCGTCTAGGAGCGGGTCCTCGACTCTGCCTCTGCCTCTGTCTGTCAGGTTTTCTTCCCCGCAGGCGTCCACACTTGATGGCCTTTATGAAAATATCATAAATTCAATCAGGGCCTGCAAATTTCATGAGCCGTCCATCTTCCTCCTGAATTTCTTAACGGGGTGTCAAAACAATCTGCCGCGTGACGTCTGACAGTTCGTACGGCGAGGGGAGAAGCGTCTGGAAACCTCTCGCTCCGTCTCCCCCTGCACTCCCACCTGTGTGGAAATTTGAATTTCATATCAGGGAAATATTGAGATACATGCAGACAATATGGTGAGGCGATACGTTCTGTCTGTCAGGAACGGACTATGGTCATTCCACAACAAATGTGCCATAGACAATATACTCTGTGTAAATATACGTGTGTATAGGCTATATAAACATATTGCATGCATGACAATTAGTGACAGAAATCTTTGATCTTTACCATATATCTAATTGCATTATTCATATATAGTATAATTCAAAACATTAGGGTTGTTTAGATTTTTTTTATGTTTTTGAAATTAGTCTCTGCTCACCGAGGCTGTAATTTATATATTTTAAAATACAATTTATTCCTGCGATCAAAGCTGAATCTCCACTCTTCAGTGTCACATGTTCCTCTAGAAATCACTCTAATATGATGATCTGATGCTCAAGAAATGAGCATGAATTTATGATTATCAATGTTGAAAAACAGTTTATTTAAAACGAATTATAAAACGGTTAGTTCCAATCCTTGATTCTGATTGGTCAATAGCTGTGGTTTATTCATGACAAAACACCCCGCATCACCCAACGGTTCTATTTATCACTTAGCAACCAGCGTATCAACATGTTCAAATAAATTTAAATAAACAACAATGAAAAAATGTATTTCTTGTTAGGCAGCATTCTAGCTAATAAATTAATAACATTAATAAAATAGATAAAATAGGATACCTATCAAAATATGTGCCCTTGTGTTTTTATTTATTAGGTTTATTTATAAGTGCAGGGAGAAATTAACGGAAATGAACGGAAAATTAACGTTAATTGTCTCATGCTGAGAGATAAGCTATATTTGTGTGAGGAAATATTACATTCTGTGTTGTAAAAAAATGAAATAAAGTTTGAGAACTATGTTGTTTTTATTTCAGCTTTATCCATTTTACAAGTTGTTGCTGTTCACGGTCAGGGACTATTTTTCTAGCGGAAGGAAGGCTTTTAGTGATTTTACTTCATGAAAGTTCCACTAATAGCCTAGATATTTTTTTTTACTTTAATAATTTTATTGTGTGGTAAACGTTTCGTGTCGTGCCTAACAACACCCTTCAGCCACGACTTATTCACTATTATATTATTATTATACAGCCCAGCCTCTCTTTTGGTTAAATAAAAAAAAACAATAATTGTGACTTTTTATCTCACAATTCTGAGAAAAGAAGTCAGAATTATAAAGTTATACGGTCAGTATTTCTAATTATAAAGTTGCAATTGCGATAGTTGCAATCACAACTTTATTTCTTACACTTGTGACTTTTTTCTCGCAATTGTGACTTTATTTCTTACTATTCTGACTTTATTTCTTACAATTCTGACTTTATTCTCGCAATTGTGACTATTTCTTACAATTGCGATTTTATTTCTCGCAATTGTGACTATTTCTTACAATTGTGACTTTTTTTCTCGCAATTGCGACTTTATTTCTTACTATTCTGACTATTTCACACCAGTGCGGCAGTATTTCTTACAATTTTGACTTTATTTCTCACCATTGGGACTTTATTTCTCGCAATTGCGACTTTATTTGTTACTATTCTGACTATTTCGTACATTTGCGACTTTATTTCTTACTATTCTGACTATTTCGTACAATTCTGACTTTATTTCTCGCAATTGCGACTTTATTTCTTACTATTCTGACTTTATTTCTTACAATTCTGACTTTATTTCTCGCAATTGTGACTATTTCTTACAATTGCGACTTTATTTCTCGCAATTGTGACTATTTCTCGCAATTGCGACTTTATTTCTTATTATTCGGACTTTATTTCTTACAATTGCGACTTTATTTCTTACTATTTTGACTTTTTTACAATTGTGACATTATTTCTCGCAATTGTGACTTTATTTCTTACAATTGCGACTTTATTTTTCGCAATTGTGACTTTATTTCTTACAATTGCGACTTTATTTCTTACTATTCTGACTTTATTTTTTACAATTGTGACTTTATTTCTAGCAATTGTGACTTTATTTCTCGCAATTGCGACTTTATTTTTTACAATTGTGACTTTATTTCTAGCAATTGTGACTTTATTTCTCGCAATTGCGACTTTATTTCTCGTAATTGCTACTTTATTTCTCACACTTGTGACTTTATTTCTTACAATTGTGACTTTATTTCTCACAATTGTGACTTTATTTCTTACAATTGTGACTTTATTTCTCGCAATTACGACTTTATTTCTTACAATTCTGACTTGATTTCTCGCAATTGCGACTTTATTTCTCGCAATTGTAATTATGAGATATAAAGTCACAATTGTGGGAAATAAAATTGTAGGATAAAAATTGTCGCAGTTATCTTTTTTATCTTATATTCAGTGGCGTAAACAAGCTTCCATAGTGATCCTAGTCAATTCCAATGATTTCTTTTTCCTCTCTTTTTCTTCAAAGACACATAAGATTAGTGGAGAAACATCTGGAGGGGTTCAGAGTTAGGAAGGGTCCTCTGCGCCCAAACACTCTCTTCAGCTCCGCCAAATGAACCCATTAATATTTTCGATTAATGCAAATACCCACTAAAATGAAGAATAATTGCCTAAAATCAAAATTCAATTAATGTTTAACACAGACGAATCATCTCTGTACAATCCAGGAGGGAAATAGTGTAACCTCTGAGGAGCTTTTCAATAAACCTGCGCTGATAACAACATCTCATATGGGACATGAAACTTTGTATAAGTGATAATATAGTGCTATAAATGATCTGAACTCTCTAAAGAAGGATTATCATTTCAGTCAGACATCAGAAAATATGGTCAGGTCTCTAAAATACTGTAGTTTGAGATGTTTTAGCATGACCAGGGATTTCAACTCTACACTGTTAGACCTTACCAGGTTTTTTTAGTGTAAAAATGCACTAAAACTAATAAGTTATATTTTTTAGTGTGAGTTTTAGTGCATTTTTACAGTAAATTACTGGCAACAGTGTTGCCAGTATTTTACTGTAAAAAACCTGGTAAGGTCTAACAGTGTAGTCAGTGTCACAAACAAGCAATAACTAAAAATAAATGATGTCAGAAGACAAAAACTTGATGGATCATCAGTTGCATCTGTTGGGAAATGTTCTGGTGGTGATTGAGATATAATTTTTCTGGTGGTGATTGAGATATAATAGTTTGAGGAAAATTAGGAACAGTGTCTGCCGCTCATACAAAGCCAAATGAAGACGACTTGCACAATGATCCTGTACCAGTAAACAAACGATTGACTTTGTGTTCATTGTCTGTGTTTCTTGCATTCTGAGCTCTTGGCTTGAAAACAAATGCCGAATTTCCCCAATTTCACCCAGGGGACGACTAGCGACCGGCAATCTGGAACGCGTTTCTCTGCGATACTTCCTTCAGGTTTGGTGCCTGAGAAGAACGCACTGACACTAAGCCATCTGTTGTTGTGTTAAAAACAAACCGGTGGTCCTTTTCCCTGATGCCTGACATGGCTGGGGTGTCTAAAGTGTACTATGAAACAAGACAACAACATATTAAAAATATTAGCATGAGCCACAGTAACACTAGATTTAGTCATCTTCAGCAAAACTTACTGCCACAAATCTTAAACCTATTGAGCCGTTTTTATTCTTGATGTTGTTTTTGTGCTCTACTAGAACAGGTTTTCCTGCTTGAATGTTGAATATTCTCCTCATATTCTCCATTGTTGCGGCTCCTCTCTTCCCAGTCTGTCAGTAACGCTCTGTTTACTTCCTGTCTCTATATGAAGCCCCTCCTTCTGAAAAGCACACTGTGCTCTGATTGGTCGGCTGGATCAGTGTGTTGTGATTGGTCGAGTGTGTTTGGGAAATGTCCCATCCGTTTCCATAACCACCAGTTTAACACACTACTAACTAACTCAACCAGGCCCCGCCCCTTTATTCTGCATATTAATTATTTAAATGAGGAATATTGTGACGTGTTTGTTCCGGAAGAAACTCAAGACTACAATGGAGGCGTTTCAGGAGTTCAGAAACACTGACACTGATATAGAGAAGAACTTTGTCGACCTTTCTTATGCTCAAACCACAACATTACACACTAAAAAAAAAGATTGAACATGGAAAAAAATCATAATAGGGCCTTTTTAACATAAATGGGAATTTTTCTAATTCATAAAGCCCAAGATAATGAGCAATGTTTGTACTATTGCTGAAATCTTCATACATTTCTCTCTGCTCATCTTTTATGTGGATGAACGGCGCCTCTAGTGGTCAAGAGGCTTTTTAACACACTGTTTCTGACTTTCCACATTTTATAATTATATTATATTGAATGAGTCCACAACTATTGCATAACACTAAAGGAAATATGAAAATTGTGTAGTGACCAAAATATGATTAATAAAGGAAATCTGTCTTATATTTGAGCTGCTTCAGAAGATTCCCAGTCTTCTCGCTCTTGACAATCATAAACTAACTAAATCAGGTGCATTCTGGGATGCTTTTAAATGTGTAGCCTATGATTGACACTTCATGATGCTTTACCTTCACTATTACTCCAAATCATCTATTAAAAGTGAATGAAAACTGACATAGATATCATCATACTTCCCCATTTTGATTAATCACAGTATATTAAGACGATTGTGTTGTGTTTTCCGAAATGCTATGCATGTTTAAATATGCAAATGATGAATTGCCTAATTAAATATGCACTAATTTGCATAAACGTCCAGCACAGAAATCTAAAATCCAGATTGAAAATTCTTCCCTCATGGAAAATAATGTTTATTCAGTCATGTCATCGTCTCTCTTCTCAGTGTGATTCATCAGAATATACGTTTTTGTCGTGTGTTTTGACGTCCGAACCTGTCGACGTGGTCGTTCCTTTACACCTGCTGCTCTGCGACCTTTGACCTCCATCACAGCCACAGCAGATTCAAGCCCTTATCAGCAGAGGAAATCCACTCAGCCCGACACACTGCCCTTGAGCGTCCTACAGAGAGAGAGAGATGCCTTGATTAAACACTGTCACAGAACAACCTGTGGAGCACGAGACACACACTACTCGTCATGCACTATACAGTGTGCACACTACACATGTATGCAAATGAATGGATGACTTATGTTAATGTGCAGAACAACAGGCAAAACTGTGTGTGTGTGTGTGTTTGAGTGAGTGAGTGTGTGTTTGTGTGTGTGTACTTGTCTAGCCATCAAACAGGGGACCTTGGTGTCGTTACACACTCACCAAAAGGGGACCTTTTTGTGTGTGTGTGTGTAAATATTTTAAAAAAAGATTCCATATGCAACCAACATAATGAGGTTATGCAAGATCTACATATTATACTACTGTTTGAAAATTGTACACTAATACATAGTTTACATTTTCTTTTTCAGAGCGAAAGCATGCTAGTATTCAGTGTTCAGTATCACCACTAGGTGGCGCTATTGAGCGACTATAGAATAAGACGCTGTTAGTGGGATTTTACAGCAATAAACTAAACACTGTGCGACTTTTTCTAAACAGTAAATGTGAATCATGTCTTCTGATGCAGATAGCTGAGGGATATCGGCTAAAACATGCACTGAGCTCCAGGCTTCCCTTACGAAAAATAAGTTTATTCAAGTGTACTATTAGAATACTTGTTTTAAACTAAAAATAAGAGAGTGTACTTTCAGTCTACTTTCAATATACTTTTCAGATATATACTTAACAAAAGTATACTTAAGTATACTTGGCTTATACTGACAAGTATACAGAAAAGTCTAAGTATACTTGTACTTAATCATTTGATCAAGATATACTTAAGAAAAGTATTCTTTCTGAATACTGAAAGTTTAAGTGTACTTGGCTTGTACTTGTGTTTACTCTTTTATTAAATAATTTTCACATGCAAGTTAACATGCAAGTTAACATCAAGTCTGCATGCTTAAAGTACAGTTAATGGTTTATTTCAAGCATAAATACTATAAGCTAATTGGAAACTTAGTAGTATACTTTAAATGCAGAAACTAAAGAAGTACAACCTGTTTGTGGGTAGTTATGTATGTGTTCGTACTGTGTTGTCCTTTGTTTGAACTGGGCATCCAAAACAATATTTGTTTGAAAACTATGAAAATTTATAAAGTAAATGACTTTTTGATTTTGACTCCTGTTTGTCTTGTGAATATTTATATTTGTAGTCCACTGGTAGAGTGAGTTAACATCAAGTGTACATAAAGTACAGTAAAAGGTATATTTCAAGTATAATATGCAAGTAGTAACCTATCCATATGGAAAAGGTTTGCTAAAATAAAAACACCTGTGATTCTTATATGTTCCAACAGAATATTGTAAGAGACATATATGCTGAAAAATCAACATATATAAATTGCATAATATTAATATATATTTTAATCATACATGTCATATACTGCATGTCCTACACAAAAGCCATATAGATTTTCTTTATGTAAAAACATAGGAAAATAATGCTAATTTAATATTCATGTCCAGCATATATCTTAAAGTATTAAGTTGACTTTCAAACTCACCCTGATGTCATCCAAGATATCCATGTATCACTTAATTTTTTTTATACACAGAATGGACTTCAATGGCAACCAACTATTCAAATGTTCAAAGAAGTTTCAAAAGTATAATATTATTATTATTATTTTTAGTATTTTTTTAATTATTATTATTATTATTATTATTATTATTATTTTTAATGATCGATCGTTTCGCTAGATTAGACCTTTACTTCTTGACTGGGATCATGTCGAGACTTTGAAGCTACATTGAGATGGACATTTGAACCTTCTTAGAAAATTTTAATTTTTGGTTACCATTGAAGTCTGTGTAGAAAAATCCTAGAATTTTTTCCTCAAAAACCTTAATTTATTTTTGACTGAAGAAAGAAAGACATGTATATCTTCATCAGAGTAAATTATCAGAATTGGGGTTTTCAAATGTCTTTGTATTTCCCTTTAAAGTTTTCTGAATAAAAAAATAAAATAAAATAAAATACTATTCTTAACCTGTACAAACATAAAACTTTCCTTAAGGTATTCTTATGCATATCACCACCAGAGTTTATCACATATACAAAAATATATTCTCGCCAATTTTCAACATTTTATTCACTGTTCTAGAAACATGTTTGACGCAACTTTGTTAAATCGGTGCACCCCATGATTTAAATAAAACTTCCTCTGTGTATGTCTTTTATTTTATTATTTTTTTATTTTTTTATTTTTTTTATTATTATTTTTATTTTTTTATTATTTTTTTTTATTTTATTATTTTTTTATTTTTTTTATTTCTTTCCATGTGTGAAGTTTAATATACTTGATATAACATGTCGGAATTCTATGTGTTTTTGTGCTCTGTACTTGCTTGTTATTTGATACATATTCAATAAAAAAAAAAAAAAAGATTTAAATAAAACTCGATGATGAATTACATCCGGGACTTTTACTTGTTGAGCGCGACGAAACATGCAGAGACATTTTACATAGACGCCATTTTCAATGATTCGCGATGCAAGGCATTCGATGACGACGAGGGAAAGCGCATGGATTAAGTGTTTTATCGCATTTATTTATGCATTGTATAACGTCTTATTGTTTGCTGTGCGTGGCTAAACCGCTCTCAGGGGGGCACTTCCGTCGACGCCCGATTCCGATGCAGAGCTGACCAGGATTCGTTTGTTTTTTAACAGGGAAACGGCGAAGGTAAGTGTTTTATCTAATTTACAATATGTATTTTATAATATATTTATTTTCAGCGATATTTAAATGCTTTGTGCGCTTAAACGAGCCGAATATTTTCTCTAAGCCAAGGCGACTATCTTCTTTGACTCAAAACTGAGCTGACGACGAGGGAGGTTTGCTTGTAACGTTAACAGGAAAAACACAGAAAGTAAGTGTTTTTAATCTAATCTACAATATGTATTTCATGGCATTATATTGTTTTTTTAACAATATATGTGATGTGCTTTTAACAGTAAAAACAAATAGTAAGTGTTTTAACTCCTTACATTACGTGTTTTATATTGTTTATGACAATATTTGTGACGTGCAAATAGTAAAAGTATTTATCCTCCTCAAACTATCTTTTACAACTCACAGACTGCAGACCAACAATGCACGTGAAATTTCCTTTTTTGGACGACCAATTTTCTTAGAATGGGTAATTAATTCTTTCAGATTAAATATTTATGCAAAATGTACTTATCAGAATAACTTTTGATGTTTGGTGGTTATGCTTTTATGTTTAAATGTAAGTTATTGATTTAGCTATTTGTCTTTTCTAGGAGCATTTCTATGATGCACCGAGTGGCTAATGCTAACCAGGCTTGGTGTTTAAAGACTGTACAGACTAGAACTTGGTGATGGTAAGATTTAACAGATAACATGAGAGAATCATGGGCACAAACAAAAACAATAATCATAGCTTTGTTGCTATTTCGTATAACTATGATTTTCTGTGTTTCATAACACTCATTTTGATTTTGTCCAGTCAAATAACTTTACAAAAGTAATTTTTATTTTTGACTTAAAATTAGTTTTCAAACCAATTGTTTTCATGACTTGACAGGTATATGTTTTCTTGCTGTTTAATTTTAGACTCCACTGACTGGGAAATGTCTGCCTATCACCTGTCCAACATCACAGCCACAAGAAGGGAACACAGATTCTTCCGGCGGCTGACTATTAGGGAGATTTCTTAAGGTGGGTGTCTAAATTTATGTCTGTCATTAATTACTCACCCTCATGTTGTTCCAAACATGTAAGAATTTCTTTCATCTTCACAACACAAATTAAGATATTTTTAATGAGATCTGAGAGCTTCCTGCCCTCCATTGACAGTCTATGCAACTACCGCTTTCAAGCCCCAGAAAGGTATAAAGCAGTGATCTCAAACTCAATTCCTGGAGAGCCACAGGACTACACGGTTTTGCTCCAAACCTAAGCACACAAATGATCCATTGAGCTAATCAAGGCCTTCAGGATTGCTAGAAACTTCCTTACACGTGTGAGTTGGAGCTAAACTGTGCAGAGTTGTGGCCCTCCAGGAATTGAGTTTGAGATCACTGGTATAAAGGTACATCATTATGCTGTGTTCACATGTATACGCTTGAACACTTTGAATCCATTCGTGCGTCGCAGGCAGGCTCATTTTTTTTAGCGTTGCGGCAAATTGACGGCAAAGTTAAAAATTTTCAACAGGATTTTTTTCTGTGCGTAACATGTCTTTGCATTGATTGACGGTAGAGATCCACTTTTGCAACACAACTGTCGCAACGCCTCCCCACATTTGTACTTTGATGGGTGTTCCTCAAGTTTACCAAAGGACATGGTTTTGACTTTTGATTTCCTTTCCGTGGCTTTGGAAATAGTAGTTGTATAGGCTTAACTTCGTTAAGTGTTCCGAAGATGAACAAAACTCTGGTTTGGAACAACATATAATAATAATTAATGACAGAATTAACATTTTTGGATGAATGAAGTCTTTAATTTACTTGGAAATCAGTAAATTCTATTCTTAATCTAACCAAAATAGTTTCTTGTGTGACACAAATTGTATTAATTGTGATCGATCTGGTTTTGTGTTGTGTTATCTAGAGAACCAGCACTCCAGGATTTTTCGAGAAAGTTGGATCTGCACAGCCGTTCCTGCTCTATGAAACTCTACTGTTAGCAACTGGACACAACTGATCCACTCGTACCCTGCGACTGATCCGCTCGTATCCTAGAACTGTTCTTCTGCTGAATGTTGTTGACTCGAGCACTGCTGTACTGTTGCAGGTCGAAGGTACTGAATCAACTTCACTGACACTGGACTTACATTCACTGTTCAGGATTTGAAGTATCACAGACCATTTGACAGAAATACCTATATTTTGCATTCATTGTTTATTTTAAAGGTTAACCTATGATGTAAAGGGGCTTGTTTGTTAATAAAATAAATAGTTTGTTAAAACCACTGTTTGAATTTTGCCTTTTTTAAACTTTACAATGAACAGAATTCTGTACTGTACAATTTCCAAATTTGCAAACTTTGTATAAGTCATGTTGGTCATCTAAACATGAAATCTGTATGACACTTTTTTATAACAAGTATAAAAAAATTACACAAAATGTGTATAAATCGTATATTACTTTAATTTGACTAGCATATGATTCAATATAAGAACTTTAAATGATTTGTATATGAATTTAAGTTGTTTTGTAATAAAACCATATACCATTGCATATGTTTGTCATGTAAAACTCATTTGATTCGATATAAGAACTTTAAATGATTTGTATATGAATATTGTGTGTTTTCTACAAGTACCATACACCATTCGATACTTTTGTCATGTACAACTCATATAAGACTTTTACAGTATTCGTATACGACACAAAATTCCCCTATAAGTTGTATGTGTGCTATTTAGTATGAAAGGGGCCATAATCGGTCTGATTTTCTATAGGACATGTATTGGTCTTACATGAAACACATAAGGTAATTCTGGCCAATTTAAGTAAGAAAGATATATGGTTGCTGTATATGAACCATGCTGGGTTTTTTTTTTCATATAACACAGCGTAAAAAATAATATATAAATAGTAAACTATAAGTATGATGTTAAGTTCACTGAAAGAAAACTTACAAGTACACTTATAGTATAAAAACTATTGAACTAGTAGTTTACTGAGTAGTATACTTAAAAGTGTACTTTCATAAACTA
This sequence comes from Pimephales promelas, assembly GCF_988280905.1. Classification (NCBI taxonomy): domain Eukaryota; kingdom Metazoa; phylum Chordata; class Actinopteri; order Cypriniformes; family Leuciscidae; genus Pimephales; species Pimephales promelas. The sequence goes on along the minus strand of NC_142791.1, from coordinate 27,522,265 downwards.
AAAATCCAGGCTAGAAGTATATAACTAGTAAACTAGAAGTATGTCTATAAGTTCACTTGTAGTATAACTGCAGTACAAAATAAAACTTTGAAGTAAACTAGTTGTGAACTCAAAGTTTACCACTCTTACACTTTAAGTATACTTAAAAGTATACTTTTATATACTAAAAAGTGGGCCAATTTAGTCCCAAGAAGTATTAAATTAGTATACTTACAAGTATACTACTAGTACTATGATCTTAGTATACTTGGTATGTCCAGTATACTTGGGAGAAATACTTGTACTTTACTTAAGTATACTTAGTTAAATAAACTTGAAGTATACTTTATTTTGGTAAGGGTTTAGGGGTCACAGAGAGTCCTGACTCTCCTTGCCTTGAATAAAGTGCAGATTTTTATTCATTGACTGTCAGAAAAAGAAGACTGATTATGGAATAACGAGAGTTCCCTGAATGATGTGGAGATGAAGAAAGTCTGGAGTTTGGCGCTCTCTAGTGGATATATAATGAGACGAGTCAAGCAGGGCTGGACAGAGACAAAAAAATCGGCCCCCAGACTGGCCAACATATGATCATAAACACAACCAAACTTTGCACGCCCTTGAATATGTAGGCTATAGGCTACCAATTCCTATTAAAACCACTATGCCATGTAATTAGTGAAAAGTAAGAGTTAACAGATGAAATAACTACTAAGCTGACTGAACTATACTCCAGTAATCCTAAAACAAGCTATAAACTGCATTGGGATAGCAATACCAATTTTTTGAGTGCACCTCTGTCCCTCTAGGGGGTTGGCATACTCCTCCGTGAGAAAAAAAATGTGCTTTTTAATGTTAAATTCATCAATCTGGTGCACTTTGTTTAGTTCAAAATTAGGAGCTCTAACCCATATTCAGTGTGTGCAAATTGAACAAAGAAAAACTCAAAAATCTTTTAGTTGTGATAGTGTCTGTCTACATACACTGCTACGTAATACTAATTAAGTAATTGCCATATGTTGTAAAACAAATGCACTGAAAACTCAACTTTCAACGTACTAATTTCTATACTTGAAATAGATAAGCACATGATCTTTTATTTATGTTTTATTTAAAAAAAATTAAGTATGAGATGTATCGGCCCACAAAGCACGTTGGCCCACCGGGAAAATGTCCGATATGCCCGATGGCCAGTCTAGCCCTGCTCTAAACTTTTCTGGTCAAAAATCTTCGATTTTTGCGCCATCGGGGGATTTTTTCCAGACAAAACATACATAAATCTCTCGTTTCAGGGGGATATGAGGGTGGAAAGCACGGTGACTCGAAAATACTACAGGTTTTCAACAAATACAAAGCTTAATGCTAATGCTAAATACAAAGCTAAATCCTGAAGAATCACTGCAAAAACCAACGGTTGATTCATTCAAAGGCAGTGCTCTACAGCGCCACACAATTTTCCAATGTAAATCTGTGGTGAACAATGGAACTGCAGCACTCCAGTCCAGACCAAAAAGATATCGTTCCGCCTCAGCTGTGTGTAAATTAGTATACATATATTAGTAACTAGTTGGCATGCCTGTTCTTTGTATAAAATTGTTCTAAGAATAAATTTGACTTTGTTTTCCTCACCGGAATTCCCCCACAACTTCTAAAACAACATTCAGATGCCATTAATACTACATTAACATGGCAGTCGTGCCTGTCAATCATCATTATAAGGCAAGGACATTAACATTTTGCCAAAAGTGTGTCTGCATGTGTTCAGCGACAATAAAGTTACAAAATGTAAATCATAAACTATAGCACTAAGACACAGAATCATTTGAGGCATTATTAGTCCATTAACCACAATTTCAGTCAATATCCTAAGTTATCCAATAGCTGGTTTTTGTCAAGAACACAGTTCTGTTTTGAGTTCTATAGAAAATACTTTTAGACATAAATAATGGTAAACTGTAATGAAATAGCAAGGTAAACTACAACATACATGAGACATGAAATGAACACAAAAGACTGTTCCAGGATAACAAAAAGTCGGTGCTTTAGGATATAACTTTTATTTGATGTACTAGATCTACTGTCTAATGTCACTCATCCACTACTATCATATTGTTTATAACACACACTTCCATCCAGACATGCTCAGTACAGTCATGATACTTCCAACGATCTTGCTGTTACACTGAAATTGTTCAGTCTAGTTCATTCACCATTTTCGTTATCATATTCTACATTCACCGATGTTGACATATGGTGAAAGATACACAGATAGTTAGTGAAATGCCTTATGCTAGATAGATGTAGCGTTATCATGGTACGAGTATGGAGCATTATTTCAGTCAAGCTGATAACAATAGTCTATTATTGTAGCGTTGCAGTGGGAGTTTACATGAGTTACATGTTATGCTTTCTCCGGTGTGTGTAAAAAGTCTCAGTGTGGCCGACCATGTACCACACTGTAAAAAAAAAATATTTTCAAGATTTGTTATCACATTTTTTCTTTTGTCAAATCAACTTAAACAAGATATTTAGTTGAGATAACTTATTATTTTGAGTTTCTGATGATTAAATTAATCTTCTTCATTGTATTAACTCACTTTTTCCAGTTCAATCAACTTAAAATTTTAAGGCAACCAGGTTACTTACTTTTTTAAGTTAAACCAACAATATTTTTTTACAGTGCATGAGTGTGTTCGAGCACGAGCGCTCTTGGAAAAATTGGTTGCAATCTGAAACATCACCGGTAGAGGCCACTAAAAAATACATATAGCACCTTTAACAAAGTGAGGCTGAAACACTCTTTTGTGCGCCAGGCTATCTTAGCGTTTCAATCAGAAATCAAGCGTACTGTGAGGTGTTAGATGTATAAGTGTTGTATTGTTTTAAAGTAGGCCTATAATATGTGATGTTTAAGTGTATGTTGATATAGAATGTATGTTAGATGTTGTAAACATCTGTGCAAGAAAAATTAAAAAGTATAAAAGTAAAGTAACTGATATGAGTGGAGACAACCTTCCCTTTTTACCGGTATATTATGACAAGAGCAACACCATTCAATCATATGCATTCTGAACGGCTTAAACCAGCCTAGAATCTCTTTATTTAAAATATTGTGTTTAACAAGATGTGTATCATGTTCGAAAACAGTCCAATGCTCTTTAACTTTACCAGCTGAACCTGTTGTATCAGTAACATCCTTCACATTTTTGTGATGTCACACAACCCCCTTTGTTTATTTCAAGCGTTTGACTGTAACTACACGTTATATAACGCATTTTTGAGCAAGGGCTTCTGTAAACTTTACAAACACTTCAACTGAAAGCTGTAAAGTACACAGCAGTTATGTGCTTGCTTTATTTTATTGTTTTCATTTTACCATATACAGATGAGATCATAGAAATAAGATCATAAAACAGTCACAATGCATTAAAAATAACAGTATTAACCTCTATCTGCATTGAAATCCAGTTGATTACATGAGCTCAACCTTTATTTATCTTTGCACGAAAAATTTAAGAAAATTGCATAGCCTATATTTTATTGCCAATATCTATTTTTTATACATCATCTCTCCGTAAACCCACTGTAAAAAATATTTTCATGATTTGTAATCACAACATTTTTTCTTTTGTCAAATCAACTTAATTTATGTAGTTCAGATAACATAACATTTTGAGTTTCTGGTGATTAAATTAATCTCCTTCATTGTATTAACTCAATTTTTCCATTTCAGTGAACTTAAAATTTTAAGACAACCAACCAACAATAAACCAACAATATTTTTTTACAGTGAAACAATAAGGGTACGTTAACTTATCAACGTTTTACGCATGGAGACAACAACATTCACACACAGATCTGCGAAAACGACTAAAAATGCTGTATTCTGCTGCCAGGCCAGTAGATGGCTATATAATATATAATATAACCTTTGTAGTTGTACACTGAGACGATAACAGGATCGGTTTCAAAAACCTGCACTTTGAAACATGTTTTCCAAAGTTTGCTTTTTTCCCAGGCCTCTAAAATGCCATTGACGCACAAATGAAAGACCAAAACACATTAAAAGTTTCAGTTTTTAGTTGAAAACGCTGTCATGTAAACGGCCCAGTGTGTAGTGATAAATCCTGACAGAGCTGGATTATCCGGTTTCACTGAGCAACAAGACCAGCAACACTCAAGTTTCTGCAATAACTTCGTTCAGATGAGTCCTTTAGGCAACAATGAAATTCTTCTACATTTTTTGTGTCGGGAACACAGTTGACGCATCAGCGTAGGAACCGCTTCAGGCTGCATTGGGTTCCTAGTTGAGTAATATACTATATATTTTTGGTGATTAAATGTTCTTGATGTCACATTGTATATGGTTCCGTCAGGAGCTTCATATAGAACTTTTAATAAATTAAAAAAGAAATCCATCAAATTGAACCCCTAAATCTTCATTTTTGAATTGTTGTTAAAATGCATGAGCATGTAAACATACTTGATCACTAAAAGAAAACCTGTTAAACATGAGTGTTCCATCAGTAAAGATGTTTTTAGAACCTTTTGGCATAAAGGGTTCTTTAGAATGGAGTCAAGAACAAAATAGAACCATTGAAGCTGTTTTCTATGGATCTGTTCATTATGAATGAAGACGGAGGGGTTCTGCGGCTTTCACAGTCATTAGTGCACAAAAGAAGAGCCATTCATTGATAAAACTAGAGAGAAAACCAGAGAAAAGACATTGGTCCCAGCATTTCTAAAAGGCTTTTTTCACTCATTGCCTGTTATTTTATTTTAAACTCTTTCACATGTGCACACACAAATTTTGTAAAGTGATCATCTTGATGGAATAGTTATTGAACCGTTGTCCATTGCACTAGCCCTTTAAATTTAGTTGCATGTTATACAGTACAAAAAGTGATCAAATGCATGAACTAATTTGAAACCAAGCAGAGCCTTTTAATGAGCCTTTGAGGCATGGATATTTGGATAGCCATTAGATCTTCAAGAATGCACACATGCATTATTTTAAAGATTGAGCAACACACCAGCTTGAACACACTTGAGCTGTGACAAACATTTCAGACGAGACCAATCCGTTTCGTTCAGGTACAAAATGAAGTATTGAAATAAATGGCCATTTTATTTACCAAAGGCTCACCTCTTAAGAGGGATAGTTCACCCTAAAATTAAAATGTCATAATTTACTTAATTACTAACACCAGGGGTGTTTTTCTAATGCCGTACAGATTATGGACCACAAAAGGATAATGAATTTTTTCCCCTAAAATTCCCGTTTGAGCGCATCCATATAATGGCAGTGAATAGCGACCAGTATCAAGCTTTTTTTAAAAAGACACAAAATTATCAGAATGATCCCATGCATCATCAACAAATTGGTCTCGTCTGAAATGTTTGTCACAGCTCAAGTATGTATGTTCAAGGTGAACAGCTGGTGAGTTGCTCAATGTTTAAAATCATGTGAAGATCCAGAAGAAAATATACCAGCACTGTAACAAATATTTTCAAGATTTGTTATCACAACATATTTTCTTTTGTCAAATCAACTTTATAATAATTTATTTAGTTGAGATAACTTATTATTTTGAGTTTCTGATGGTTAAATTAATCTACTTCATTGTATTAACTCACTTTTTCCAGTTCAATGAACTTAAAATTTTAAGGCAACCAGGTTACTTAGTTTTTTAAGTTAAACCAACAAATTTTTTTTACAGTGTAGTAATCACAACATTTTTTCTTTTGTCAAATCAACTTAAATAATTTATTTAGTTCAGATAAAATATATAATTTTGAGTTTCTGATGGTTAAATTAATCTCTTTCATTGTATAACCTTACTTTTTCCAGTTCAATGAACTTAAAATTTTAAGGCAACCAGGTTACTTACTTTTTTAAGTTAAACCATCAATATTTTTTTTACAGTGAGTGCATCTCATTAAAAGGATCCGCTCATTTGCATTTGGTTTCAAATTTGTTAATGCATTTGATCTTGATCACTTTTTGTTCTTACTGTGTGCACATATACTGTGGCATGCAACTAATTTAAAGGGCATTTAAAGGGCTAGTGCACTAGACAGCGGTTCAATAGAACAACTATTCCATCATGGTGATCATTTTACAAAGCATTTGCATGCACATTTTTAAAATAAAAACACAGGCAATGTGTGAAATAAGCCACAAATGCTGGGGTCCTGTATTTCCATTTCTTTTCTCTGGTTTTATTATCGATGCATGGCTCTTCTTTTGTGCAGTCATGACTGTGAGAGCACCAGAAGTCTCTTCTCGTTCAGGACGATTGTCTTCACTGATGGGGCGACCCAGCCCTGAAACTGAAACCAGGCTCATGAAGGAAGTCAACACACACTAACATCTCACTTTAAAAGTAAAAATACATCAATTAGATAATGAAAATAAAGCTCATTTACACCCCTTACTATTATCCTATTATGTTTTGTAATCAATATATTTAATAAGTACTTTTAGTACTATATAATTCCATTAGGCTAAATGGGGCATGTTGTCACAAAAGGTAAAAAGGTTAAGGTACAACACTGTGTTTAATCGCTTATTTATAGATTTTAAGGTGTGTCTAGACAGAAATTGTCCTTGAAGGATAAACTACACATAAGTGCGACTACCAGCCCTGTTTTCTGTTGATTCTGAGGTGAAAAAGACAGTATATTCACTCTGAAAGCAAATTTGCACATCATATATCATATATGTTCCTCTAGAGGGTTTTTGGGTAAAAGTGATATTTACCTCGTCTTGAAGATCTTTCTGCTCACCTGCAAAAAAGCTGCAAGATAAACGATGTCTTTTATCCTGCATTTTCACTCAAATATGTTGTAGCAGATAGTCCAATAGTCCATGTTGGTGTCTGAACAAAGAAAAAGGCTTGACGCTCACTGTCCAAAAGGATAGATTTCTGAACTAAAATATTTATTACAAAAACGTAGTTAGTATAGCCAATACAAAATCAAAACAATCTAATTCTCAAGTAAAATAAGGATTGAGAACATTAAGTGAATTAATAAGTGATGTCAACTCAAATGACATTAAATGAAGTGGAAATGGGGATTGTAATATCCAAAAAACAAAACAAATATACCACAAATAGCTACACCACAATTTCTACTTGTATCACCTCAGCCTAACAGTTGTTATTTTGTTATTGTGATATTAAACTATTTTGTCTCCTTCATGTGTACTAGAAAAAGCATTTTTAAAGCTATTTTTCTGGGTGCAAAATAATGACACACACCTGCTGTTGACATTCGTACAGCGTTCCGCTCATATTTTCCTGCAAGTCACCATGGAAACGCCAATGAGAGGACGACTGAAAGTTTCGACCTAAATTCCGGAAGTATCATCCGACCGAATCTCCATATATGAATAATTGTGGGCGGAGCCACGAACACAGGTTGTATAAGAAGAACTGCAGGTTAAAAGTGAACCACGCATTGACACCAGGAGCAGATCTGAGGAGGGAGACCGGTGAAGGAGCATCACCTCAGGGTTTAAAGGTTTGTTATTGTCGTGTGTCTCTTATTTGTTAGGTCCCGTTGAAGTAGCTAAATAAGGGGGTTTGTAAACACACATCGCTCTTTAAAAAGTTTAGATGGCATTCAAGCTATTGAAATATTAAAATCCCTAGTTGAAATACTAAAATAAGTTTAATCTGTAGTCTTTCTAGTTGTGTCCGGGTGTGGTTTGGATGGGTTTGTCTCTCTGGGAGTGGCGGGAGAGTTTTGGGAAAGCCTGTAAATCCCTCTTTATACGTTTTAAGTTTATCTAGTAGACAAACATTAAGCAAGAACGCAATATAAATAAGTCTAGTTAATAATTTAATCTTTTTCTCTAGGAGAGACGCCTAAACACACCTTCGACATGGCTTTCAACACACTGACCTCTCGAGCTGTTCTCCTGTATGATGAGTGGCTTAAGGAAGCTGGTGAGTTTCATCATCATCATCATCATCATCAATGCTACATTTTTCTAAATGTCAATTATTTGTTAAACAAGTGTTCATCACTTCAATGAGCTCATTGTTTATGCCTTAAATTACATTGACTACTTTTTAGCTAACTGTGTACATTTCTGAAATGCATAACATTTGATGACATGATGTGTATGACAAGTGCTTCACAAATAAATGTGAATTTAATCATCTTAGCATGCCTGTGTCTGGAAAATGACGTCTCTTGCATCACTTTTAGATCCACGGACTGAGAACTGGCTTCTTATGGCCTCGCCGTTCCCTCAAACCTTCATCATCGCTGCCTACATCTACTTCGTGACATCACTGGGTCCCCGGCTAATGGAAAACCGCAAGCCCTTTGACCTCAAGCCTCTCATGATCGTCTATAACTTCAGCATTGTGGCGTTTTCCCTCTACATGATTTATGAGGTTAGTAAACTGTTGCATAATGCATGTTATCATTTCTATTGTGTGTGTGTGTATATGTGTGTTGCTCAATCTCTCTTCCCTCGTTGCAGTTTCTGATGTCTGGTTGGGCGAACGGCTACACCTATGGGTGCGACCTCGTCGACTATTCCAGTTCTCCTCAAGCTGTCCGGGTATGTGAATGGAGCACATTCCTCAGATTGTGTGTTTAATAGTTTCTGATGACGTGTGCAACAGTTTGTCATTCTCATCTCTCTTGTTTCCTCTTCTCTAGATGGCATGGACCTGCTGGCTGTACTATTTCTCCAAGTTCATTGAGATGCTTGATACTGTAAGTGTTTGTTTCGCATTCAAAACGGGTTCTCTATTGTATTTTACAGTGGACCATCAATGCTAAACCTCTTTTTTTTTTTCCTTGTGTTTGTAGATTTTCTTTGTCCTGAGGAAAAAGAACAGCCAGGTCACCTTCCTTCATGTCTACCATCACTCAATCATGCCCTTCACATGGTGGTTTGGGGTCAAATTCTCCGCAGGTAATGTGTTATACGATTGACGGTTAAGGAATTAAGAAAATTGAATTTGTCATTTACTCGCCCTCATTTCATTCCAAACCATAACAAAGCAAAAGAAACGCCTGTTAATTAGGTTTCTGTCTCCATTGAAAAGCATAGGCGTTGAGTTGATGGGTATAATCCAAGTCTTGTGAAGGGATATGATTGTCATATGCTGAACCGCTTTTAAAACAAACAGAAAACAATATTTAGATTTCTCTATTTGCTTTTTTCTAAGCAAAAACTTGCCTAATTTTGACTTTCTGAAAACAAGACAAATTTGACTTGCCTAGAGAATGTTTCCTAAGTAAAAAGCTTTTTTTTTTTAAATTTTTTTTATTGGGTTTGGTTTGGTTACCTGGACCTTCACTGGTGGGACTGGAACTTTTCGGGTTTCTTTAAATGGTCTTCGTAAAAGGTGCTTAAACTTTTTGAAATTTAAGCCTTGGAAAATCATTAAAGTCTTTTATTAAGAGGTTCTTGAAGACCATATATTTGAAATTTGTTACTTTTTTTTTTATTGATAAAACTATTTTTACGCAATCAACTCCGCAACCCATCTGACATGCAGTATAGCCATGCGAAATGGCTCTGAGTGATATTGCTAATATTAAATATCCAAGTATATGCATGTTATAATGCCAAATATGCATGGTTATAATAGTTTGAAATAAGGAAAGTGATATCTTTGACAACTGTAACCATTGAAAGGATACTATGATAGTCATTGCATGTGCTGCACTTTTTGTACCATTTTGCTTTAGTTTATTTAATTTTAGTTTTTTTGAAAGCCAATAAAGATGTTTAAGTGAGATCTCTGATTATGGTCCTTAAAACAAAAAAGCACTTGTACGAGCCGTTCACACAAATGAATATAATTAGTCTACTTTCAGCCAAAAATAAACTCATTCTCGCACATTTGCATGTTTTTGTGACTTGTATGCAATATGAGTCACTCATATTGCATATTTAAGTGGTGCTCATTCACTTTCTGTAATGAACAAGCTGCTTCATTTTGCTCTGAAGTCTCTATTTGGCTTTAACAGACTCATTTGTCTTTCGTAGGTGGTCTGGGAACTTTCCATGCCCTGCTGAACTGCATCGTCCATGTCATCATGTACTCCTACTACGCTCTCTCTGCCATGGGCCCGGCCTACCAGAAGTACCTGTGGTGGAAAAGGTACATGACCACCATCCAGCTGGTAAATTCGCCTTTTACAAGCTCCTCTCCCATCACGTTTCCTTTGTCCAAATCCAGATTTCCACAACTTGAACATTCATACTAAAAGCCAATTTTTTTTTTTTTATGGGGACTTTAACTAAAACAAATTTATTATTAAATGAAACTAAACTGAAAAAATATGTGAATTTGCAACTAACTGAAACAAATAAGTAAATAAAAAAAACTGAAAATAAAACGGTACAGTAAAACTATAATAGATTTAAATGAGTGTGTGTACATTATATAGCCTATTGTGTATAACCCACACGAATAACATATTATATATGTGTCATTTGTTGTCCAAATCCAGCTTTTCACATCTCTAACTTGACCTTTGTGTTTGCGTCAGGTTCAGTTTGTGGTAATCACGGCTCACATCGGCCAGTTCTTCTTCATGAAGGAGTGTCCATACCAGTTCCCCGTCTTCCTCTACATCATCGGTCTCTATGGGCTGATCTTCCTGATCCTGTTCGTCCACTTCTACTATCACGCCTACACCAAGGGCAAGAGGCTTCCTAAAGTGCTCCAGAACGGAAACTACCTTCTCAAAAAATCTGAGTGATCTCTCTCTCTTTTCCCTTGGCCAGCTAAACGTAAAGCTATAACCTGTTAAGTGGGAATATTCCCTTTATTTCATGCGTTCAAGTTCCACTCCCCTGTTTTATGTTAAAACTAATGTGGAAAACCGCCACCTTATCACTGGATTTGACACTTCCGAATTTGCACCATGGTGTTTTCTGTCCTCAATTTTGTTGTCTTCAAAATGAGAATGGGGTGGGAAGTACAGTATTCATTATGTCCTCCAATTTACCTGTAAATATTGAAATTCTCAGCTTTGGAGTATGATTGAACTGCTTGGCCGAATATGAAGAGGTTATGAGAGCAAGGCTGATTTGAAGTTTGTTGCTAAAAGGGTTTTTGAAGGCTGTGTTTTAGTTGTAGTTTAATGAGCCCGATGCCCTTTGACCCTTGAGGAACATGACTGATCTACCTGGAGGTGCTCGAACCTGGAAGTCTATTGGTTGCGGCAGATGTGACATCATCTGAAGTTGTTTTGTTTATGCTGCGTGATTATTTATTCTTTATTTAATGTTGATTGTTTTCTTAATGTGATCTTTTAAAAAAAAAAATATGAAATTGATGTGTAGGTATTACCTGTTATGCTTTTATATTCTACTGATCTGAGGAAATGGGAAGACCAGAACAATATCTGAATTTTTCCTTGTTTTTTGTCTTTTAAAATCAATTTTGTGAAAGAAATTGAAGTGTTTTATATTGAAACAAAATAAATTATTTGTTACTATTTCTGTCTTGCGATTTCATTACAGGTTTTTTTTTTTTTTTTTTTTTTTTTTTACCGAGCAGTTAAACTACACCTCCCATACTGCACTTTGGTAGCCCGGTTAAGCTAATGCCCTTATTTGGTTAGGCAGCATCACGTGGCTGATTTCGTGTGCCAATCAAACTATGTTCAGGAACGTTTCGGTTTTTCAAAAGTGAGGTAACTGGCGTGGAGAAGATGTTTACAGACATAAACACAGTAAATGGATAAATAATAAGCACATAATCTATTAAAACCTATCAGGACTTAAATGGATGGTAAAATGATTGGACCTGGGCCTTATAGGGCGACGAAATTGGTAAGAACTATTTTTGAAACTCTTTACGTCCACTCGTTTACTTTTAACGCTTCACGTGAACTGATTTGGTGTCTCTTTAAACAGTTTGGCCAAATAAATATTACAATAATACTAAAACACGCACATAAGTAGGCTATAGGCAAAATCTTTGATTTCTTTAATGCACTTTGGATTATTTTGTATTGTTAGCTATCTTAGTCTTCTTTCAGACCGGTGGTAAGAACGTCCTAACTTATATGCACCTTAAGTGTTTATTTTAACTTGGTTAATCTATTTGCGTCTGTAGTTTTCTATAAAAACCTTAAACGCTAATAATGTCACAAATGAAACAAGAATTTTGAATCCGGCTTTATCCACTGTTCAGATTTCTGTTTTGGGAATTTATGTAAATTACTACCGGTAACGTTACATATTTAATTAGATAATGCCTCATATTTAAACATACACTTTCAGAAAACTCGTGATCCTTAAAGGAATAACTCACCCAAAAAATGAAAATGATCCAATACTTGACTGAGCCTAGGTGTGTATACGACTTTCTTTCAGCTGAACACAATCAGATTTAACCTTATAATAAAAAATATCCTGGTTCTTCCAAGCTTTATAATAATGGGAGTGAATGGGGCTTAAGATTTTGAAACCCAAAAAAGCAAATCCATCCTTCATAACAGTCATCCATACGACTCCAGGGGTTAATAAATGCCTTCTGAAGCAAAGCCATGCATGTGTTAAGAAAAATATCCACATTTATAACTTTATAAACTATAATCACTGGTTAAGAAGAACATTATTTTTGTATCAGCAAAATACAATATCAATGGACCTCTACTTCATGTGTATTGATTAAAACATGTCTTGGGTTTTTAAACTTGCAGACTTATCCTCTTTTGCTGTTGAATATAGGGATACACGATATATCGGCCACCATATCGGTAGATATATGTTCATTTTTAATGTTATTGTTATCGGCCCAATAAAAAAATTTGTCCGATATCTTAAAGCTGATAAATAATGTATTATTTTCCTTCAGCTGAGACTCTTCAGACTGTTCAACATGGTTTTAAATTGCTTGAAATATGATTGGAATTGCTTAAAAAAAAGGAAAATATAGTTCAGTGCAACATGTGCAGCTCAAGCTACATAACATTACAATCAGAACATTATAATTGTGTGCTTGTGACATGGCTTTCAATGGTGCAACTTATGTTTTTGTAATCAGGCTCTCAAAAATAATATAATTTATGCTTAAATATTTATTTTCAGCACTTAACTTTTTTTTGTTCTACCTCATGTTTTTAATATTTGTTAAAAATTGTTTATCTACTTGTTCTTGTTCTACCTCACATCTTTTTACTATTTGTTAAATATTATTTTTTTGAAGTTAATTAAATGTTACTTTTATTAAATTGAGACCTGTAACATTTGTTAAGATCATGTCATTTTTTTTAATGTAAATTGAGGGAGCAAAATGTATCGGCTCAAGAAAATCGGCAGCCCGTATCGGTCATCGGCTAAGGCTGATGGGGAAAAATTGGTATCGGTATCGGCACTAAAAAAAAATCCATATCAGTCGATCCCTAATAGGAATTTGGATTTAGATTTATCGGCCGATATATCGGCTTTCAAACATAAAGAATTATCAGCCAAAAGGTTCATAATCGGTGCATCCCTAGTTTAATATGTGAATGAATTTGACATACCCAATTTATTTTGGGATTGTATGGGTTTCATCTGTAAAGACATGCGGTATTAATTTGATTTGTGCTGGTCGTCCAAAATGTAATTTTAAAAGCTATTTATTTTAAAAGTAATTTTAATTTCAGAAACCCTGTAAATACTACAACATTGTTTGAATGTAAACGTCCCACCGCCCTCAACACATGGTGGCAGTCAGTCCTTCTGAAATGCCTTCTGTTGTCTCCTCTCCAGTGGAATGAGACCATCAAGCTCTTCCGTGGTGGAATGCCAGTCAGACGTCACTGGGCTCATTTCAGGAGTTACGATCACAGCTTCACCGGAGCGGAGGCTGTCGACTTTCTCCATGACCTGCTCAGACAAAACCAGAACTTCGGGCCAGAGGTGACGCGCTACCAAACGCTCCAGTTACTACGAAAATTCCTCAGAAATCACGTCATCGAGGACGTCAAAGGACGGTTTGGTAAAGAGGACTTGGAGGACAACGGGCATCTATACAGGTGACTTTAAAGAATCTTTCATTAATGGCTTTATTTAGCTGTTTACTGGTGAAACTCGAAAAATTTGTTCATTTATTTCAGTAATTCAACTTAAAAGGTGAAACTAATTTCAGCTTATGAAAAATTCAAAATTAGAATATTGTGGAAAAGGGTTTCATATAAATCATCACAATTATAACAAATAAAGGCTTGTTGAAATATAATCACTTTGCATGTTATGTAATGAGTCTATATAATATATTAGTTTCACCTTTTAAGTTGAATTTCTGAAATAAATGAACTTTTGCACAATATTCTAATTTTTCGAGTTTCATCTGTATTAACGTGAAGCTGCTTTGAAACTGCTCTGTATTGCATAAAGCGCTATAAAAATTGATTTGTTTTTAAATATGCTAAATTTGGTGCCTGTAAGGTTTTTAATTTAAAAAAAAAAAAAAGAATTCTCATTTATGTGATAAAAAATACAGTAAAAATAGTGAAATATTATTACAATTTAAAATAACTGTTATCTATGTGAATTCATAGTAAAGTGTAATTTATTCCTGTGATCAAAGCTGAATTTTCAGCATCATTACTCCAGTGTCTTCAGTGCCACATGATCCTACTGAAATCACTCTAATATGAGGATCTGATGCTCAAGAAAAATCTTACCGACCCCAAATTTTTCAAATGTTGCATTATAATAATAAAAAAATTAAATTGGTATTTCAAAATAATTCATAATAAATGCTTTAAATTTGTCAGATTTCCTCCACAATCACCTCTGAAGCCTGTCCCTGTGCGTCCTCCTGTAAGAGATCACGGCTCAGTTCCCAGAATCCCACGCTGGGACGACTATGAGGAGATTACAGTGCCGGAGAAGATCCCCATGAAGCCTCTTATGGTGAGAGAACATCTATTCGCCCGTGGATGCTGTATTGTCTTTAAAATGTATTCTTTCTGGTGCTATTTACAATGTTAAACCTGAGCATAAGTTGAGTTATTTTTAATTATTTAAAAAATATTTTAATTTTGATCTCAGAATTGTGAGTCGTGGAATAAGAGGCACAGCATCGCCATTGGTGAGGTTCCTGAATGCCGGTTAGTCCGGAGGACCGAGTTAACCCCGAAACACGTGGACCAGATATGGAAGTCAATGACACTAACACAGTAAGCATTATGGGTGGCACTTCACGTTCGAAAACTGATTGCACATTCGATCGGACCATCCAACACATGTTTCGAAAAGGAAAATAGGAAATCAATTTTTAACAGCCTTTTTTTTTTTTTTTTTTTTTTACCAAAAATGTGTTTAGGTGGACAGATCAATAAAGGACACAGAACATGTAGGATGTTGGATAATTACAGTGTCATTTCCGTTAACCAAATGCTTTTTAATATTCGCTATTACTTCAATGCAAGTGAACAAGCGCAGAGTGAATCATTGAATCAGAGCACAGCCGACTTCAGTGACCCGGAAGAGACTGCGTTTTCTGTTTTGAGCTATCTGGGAATCACTGTTGACCAATCAGAATCAAGTATTCCACAGAGCCATGTAATAATAACCAATATTGCCATGCATTACTTTTAAAAGTACACTGGTCCATACAAAGTTTTTTTTTTGCCCTCACAAAAAGCAGCATCTCCTCAACATTTCCAAATCACTTCTTTGAGTGCGAGCCAAAGCAGCCAATTAACACAAATAGTGACTTAGCTGAGTCAATGGCAGGACTACAAATGAAACGTGCCCTTATAGATAACTCTCTTTATCAGTTTACAGACGGTTTTGGGTCTCCAGTCTCTGGACGGGGTTCTAGATGCCAAACTTCTGAACCCGAAGCACATCGTTCACAACGTATTTGGTGTTAATAAGCAGGGCATTGTGGTCCTGAAGAACAAAACAGGTGAGCATGGGTTATATTTTAACACATTAAATGATCTTATAGCTAATTTCTGACAGATCTCTTTCTCTGTTTTGTTTCTGATAATTGCATCTGTAGAAGACGTGCCTCATTGGGTTTTATCTGCAATGAAATGCCTGGCAAACTGTGAGTGACTGATGATGACCTGCTGTCATACTGATTCAACTCAGTGACACTACTGTTCAATAAATAATCAAAAAAGCTATTATTTAAGTTATTTAAGTGATCTAGTTCATTAGCCTATATATACAGATGAAAGTCGAACAATTCGAATATGGTGCAAAAGTTCATGTATTTCAGTAATTCAAATTAAAAGGTGAAAGTATAACAATATACGAATGAATGATTATACTTTTTAGATGGCTGACATTTCTGTATTTAAAATCCTGTTTTTGATTGATTTCATTTGATATTCTAATTTTCTGAGGTTTTGTATTTGGGGTTTTCATAAGCTATACAACTTCGAGTTTCACCTGTAGGTTGGCATATTAATATGGAACTAAATATGTCTGTATGCATGTATTTTTACAACCCGTTTATGATTTTTACACATCTCTGAATTTGCTTCATCTTCAGGGCCCAATGGCAGTGACGCCAGGCAGCCCATGTATCCAGGGTTTGAGAGAGACGTCTTCAGGACAGTTGCTGAACATTTTCAGAGACTGAAAGAACCACTTTTGACCTTCCACCTGTATGAGATATTTGTCAGCATTTTGGGTGAGTGATGCACAAGCTATTCACATGATCAGTGCCATTTAATCAAATGCCATTGATCCAAATGGCTCATATTTCACATGGACGTAAAAATAACTGGATCAAATTAATTTAATAATGTGTAATTTGTGTATATTTAATGCTAACTGTAAAACTAATATTAACAGGCTAACATGATATTTTAGAGGAAAAGGGGGGAAATGTCATTTCCACCACAGTGTTCATTGTGGTGGTAAAGACAGGTTGTGGTGGAAATGACATTGTTCGTGCTAAACAGCAAATTATTTTGGGCTATACTACTAAAACGTTAATGTAAAAACAAAAAAACATACAATTAATTAAGTTAAGGTAGTAAGAAATATTTTATTATTTATTATTGCTACAATATTGTTGGTAAATAAGAGAACTTTGGCGTTATATATATATATTATTCAATACAAATCATCGCACCCAACTTAAGGGAAGGTTTCTAGACAGATTGAGAAGCCGACTGATACTAAAAAACTGTTTGTAGAAATGTTTTTATTTTCTGAAACGGTCTAGCTCAAAGAGTACCATAGTTGAAGAATCCTTATATATATATATATATATATATATATACTGTATATATATATTTATATAGATAGATAGATAGATAGATAGATAGATAGATACACATTACTTTTATAGCTTTATTCAGCTATTGAAATACCTATTGAAATAGCTAGTTGAAAACTTATACGTAGTAGGGGTGTTACAGTTCTCTGTAAAAATCGAAACATCAAAAAATCAAATCTGATGACGCATCTACAGTATAATCTGGTTGTTTACGCGGTCATAACCCGAGTGTTGATAGCGCGCGAGCACAGACGAGACCTGAACTGCACACGTTGCTATCTATGTTTAAAATAAACTCAATTAAGCCCTGCCAATTTAGACATTCAAGAGCAACTGAGCAAGAAAGAGAACTTACATGCGCTGTGAGAAGAGTGTGTGTGTGTGTGTGTGTGTGTGTGTGTGTGTGAGCGCGCACACGTCTCAGACAGCCTGCAAATATTGAGTTCTCTTTCAAGTCTTGCACTTGAAAGGAGACAAATTTACACAAAAATTATGTCAACATGCCCGTCTTGATAAGTTTCCTTGCAGACATCGTCTGTTATGCCTTAAGTGAACTTATATGGTTGAGAAATACAAGGCATAAGTAGCAGTATCAGTATTTCGGATCTGTGCATTATGTCTTAAAGGGAACACAACCTAATATCCCTGCTGTGTGTTTCTAATGATAATCAAACAAAATATAAAAAAATCACTTGCTGCTCTTAAAGGAGTTGTTCACTTTTAAAAAAAGAAAGAAAAAAAAAGGTTTTTGATGAAAACATTCCAGGATTTTTCTCCATATAATGGACTTCAATGGGGTCCAAACGGTTCAAGGTCCAAATGAGAGTTTCAGTTCAGCTTCAAAGGGCTTTAAACGACACCAGACGAGGAATAAGGATCTTATCAAGTGAAACGATCACTCATCTCAAAAATAAATAACAAAGTTTAAGTTTTATAAGCTCAAATGTTCGCCTTGCTCTGTTCTGTGATGCACGTCCGTGGCTCTCCTATTCAAACTCGTTCATCAAAATGTTTTTCATCTTGATGAAAAATCATTTTCAAGTCAATTCGTTCGTTGAATGAATTAAATGACTCGGGAAAAGATTTGTTCATTTTGATGAACGAGTTTGAACAGGAGAGTCACGAATGCGCATCACAGACCAGAGCAGGGCGAGCATTTGAGCTTATAAAACTTAAACTTGATTTATTTTTTTTAAATGAGCGATCGTTTCACTAGATAAGACCCTTATTCATCGTCTGGAATCGTTTAAAGCCCTTTGCAGTTTGCACTGAAACTTTCATTTGGACCTTAAACCGTTTGGTCCCCATTGAAGTCCATTATATGGAGAAAATCCTGGAATGTTTTCATCAAAAACCTTCATTTCTTTTCAACTGAAGAAAGAAAGACATGAACATCTTGGATGACATGGGGGTGAGTAAATTATCAGCAAAAGTTTGTTTAAAAGTGAGCTACTCCTTTAATGGTTGTGTAAATCAACACCTCCTCAAAAACAGCTCTGTTCACAGCGACCCGTTTCAGTGCATGTCTCTTTAAATGATAATGAGCAGCTGCTGATCCTCTCTTCTGTGGGGCGTGTGACAAAAGACATGTAAAGTGCTGTCTTGGCGGACAGTATACAAAGAGCTGAGGGCGGAAATATGCTAATACAGAAAATATGCTAATACAGGACAGTCAGTCAGTGGTCGTGGGTGGAGCATAAGCAATCCAAACGGCCTGATTATTGAGAGTGTTTAGGTTTTTTGAGGATAAAAGAAAAAGGAGTGAATGGACACACACATTTAACATGCAAACACAATATAAAAGTGAATTTTGCATCCGATGAGCACTTGTAATGTTATTGTTAATGTAAGAATTGGCATCAACTAGGCTCTGAGTGAGTCTGTGTGTGTGTGTGTGTGTTCTCCGCACAGGTCTTCTGCAGAGGCAGCCGGTTGTGGTCGAAGCGTTGCAGGTCTGCTGTCTCCTGTTGCCTCCGGCCAACCGTCGTAAACTACAACTGTTAATGCGTCTGATGGCTAAAGTCTGCGCCAACCCCTCTCTCCCCCCTCTGAACGACACCATAGGAGCGCGGACTCTGGTAACGCACTCACCTCCTCACATACATGCTCTGGATATTATTTGGCAACTCAGTATGCAATAGCCATCATTTCAGCGTCTAGGTTAACTATAGACCCAATATAGCCGGCTATGAGGAACACACGTCTAGACAAAATAACCTTGAATTTGGTTGCATGTTGTTTTTGCCGAAATAACTCGTGAGATGTGTGATATCATGTCAGTACAAGGTGTTCGGTTTCATTTTTTCACTCATTTCATTTCTTTATTTAATTGATGACTAGTCTATTCTTGGACGATGGTTTAGACGTCTATTACATTTTCAATGACAGCCCAAATTCTGTCTGGACTGTGTTTGGACGCTATTAGACGTCTTTTAACCCTCTGATGGCCCTAGGTCACTTCTGACCGAATAATTTTCTGTTTTGAATTTCTAAAAATCACAGCTTCATCGGAAGGTTATGATACTTGGTGACTTTTTTGGCATTTGGTATGTGAAAAAAAAAAAAATTGAGGTCATGATCCGAGCATGCTAAGTGGTCATAAAAAAAATAGTCACACTCGTGGTCTTCGTCAGAAATGACCGACCCATAGGAAATGAATGGGAAATTTACAAAAAATTTCTCTGAATTTTTGTTTGTACAATCCACAAATTGGCCACGATTCTTAAAGGAAGTATACTGCAGTAAAGGGGTGACACTCTACAACATCAAGAGTGCAAAAAATTTACACCCACCCACACATACAAACACACTTTTATACACATACACACCAATAAATTCAGACTACAAAAAATCTGTTTTGAATTTTTAAAAATCACAGCTTCATCCGAGTGTTACGAAACTTGGTGACATTTCTGCCATTATGTATGTGAACACACAAAAAAATTGAGTTCATGATCCGAGCATGCTAAGTGGTCGTAAAAAAATTAGTCGCGATTTTGGTCTTTGGTCAAAAATGACCCCCATAGGAAATGAATAGGAAATTGACAAAAACACAATTTTTATTTATTTATTTCTTTATTTATTTATTTTTTTTTTTACAATTTTTTTAATAAGAAATAGTTTTTAAGATTGTTTCAATTATATATTCAAATCCACCAAAAAAAAAAAGTGTTAAACAGTCATAAACAGCTGGGGAATTCACATGCCTCTCCATAGAGAGCTGTACATGCCATCTAGTGGTTACACCATGATACTACGCTTTTTCTCTATACTGTAACCAGATGGTGCTAATTTTCTTCAAAAAATATTTTTTTTCTGAAGGCCTAGACTCTATATTAAACAAAAATGCTGCATTAATAATAAAAAAAAAAATATATATATATATATATATATAGAAAAATATGTATATATATTTCCATTGACAAAATAGACAATAAATATTGCATAAATATTAATAAATTCAATCAAATTGTCTCAAAATACTAAATTAAAAAGAATAAATATTATAGAACAAAAATAAATTGCATTGGTTTTACTGGGATGGATGAAGTTTCATTTTTAGGCCTCCGGTCACTTCTGACCGGGATGGCCCAGGACGTGACTCATAAAGGGAGACCATCAGAGGATTAAACGCAAAATTGCTTTCTGGGAAATAGCTGATAATCCTTAACCGTTACAGTTAATTTCTTATTCAGTCAAGCATTTTTCACACAGTCTGTCTCTTGTGGGCGCTCTACAGATGGTCCAGACCTTCTCGCGGTGCATTCTGGGATCTGCGGATGAGGTAGACTTGGATGAGCTGTTGGCCACAAAGCTGGTCACGTTTATGATTGATAACCATGACAGTGTGCTGAAGGTGCCGTCCAACCTGCGAAAATCTGTCGAGGAGCATCTGTCCCACCTCAGAAGAGCTCAGGTCAGCGGCCCACGTCATTCATTACATGCTTCATAACTGTCTGAAAATATGAAACGGCATATTTAACAACTTCTTTAGTGTATTTCTGAGAGAAATGGGAATTAATTCGTTACTGCTAATTATATCTTCAACACTGTAGTAATAACTCTCTCTATTGCATTATTTATTCCTGATGACTTTCTAAATCCCATATCAGCCTCAAACAGCTGAACAATACAAGGAAAGACTAGAAACTGCTCTTTTAATTCTATCAAATAAATCATAAAATTGCATAAATTATTCTTGAACTGACCAAAGTATTTATAGGGAGAAGGGAGAACATACATTTTAACATTTGATGTAAAATGGTTTTATATAGAACTGTTTTATAGTCTATAGAGTATTTAATGCAATTACATCATGAAAAATTAAGAGTAATCCCTTACTTTAATTTTTCTGGGAAAACGTAATTCAAATAGATTAATTAATTACTTATTACTGCAGATACATTTTATTCATTAAGATTTAATTGGATTGTGCAAAGTAGACTGTGATATTATTGTTTTGATATTATTTTGCTTGCAAATCCTTGGTTATATCAGGTTATACTTGGTTAGATATATAAAAGAATTGCACAGTCACACATTACTATAAGGTTTCATTTGTTAACATTGTCTGCATTAGTCAGCCTGAACTAACAATGAACAATACTTCCACAGCATTTATTAATCTTAGTCAATTTTTACATTTAATAATACATTTTAAAAATCAAAAGTTGTCTGTTAACATAAGTTACAGTGAACCCGTGTTGGTAAAGTTAACTTTCTACATTAACAAGTTCAGTTACTCGTAGTTTTTGTTATGTTTGTAGTTTTTGTTATTTTTGGACCAAAATGTATTTCCGATGCTTCAAAACATTGTAACTGACCCACTGATGTCACATGACTACTTTGATGATGTCTTTATTACCTTTCTGGACAAGGACAGTACACCATACACACATTTCCAATGGAGGGAGAGAAAGCTCTCCGACTAAATCTAAAATATCTTAAACTGTGTTCTGAAGATGAACGAGGTCTGACGGGCTTGGGGCGACATGAGGGAGAGTCAGTAATGACATCATTTTTATTTTTGGGTGACCTAACCCTTGTTGTTGAGAAGCTTTTTTTTTAATAGAATAAATAAGCTTTGTGATGGCCATCTCTTTGTAACCCCAAATTCTGATTTCCTCGCATGCTTTGGTTTCTTCCAGATAAAGTACGCGGGTGCGGACACGGACTCCTCGGTGGCGTCTCCGCCTCACTCGTTCTGTCGTCAGATCAGCAGAGAGGAGTTTGAGCACCAGAGGGTTTCAGCATCTCAGGGGGCCATCGTGGAGCTGCTGGAGAGCATCATACAAGACAAGAACATGTCCATTAAAGACAAGAAGAAGAAGCTCAAGCAGGTTAGAAAGGATTCTTTTGCCATTCGTTCAATATCTGTGGCATGCTGCGCATTACTACTGAAAAATTGTGCAATGTATTTACAGTAATAGATTCGAAGGTGCTTTTTTACATGTTCACAAAGTCCTGAACTCCTGAACACTGAACTCCTAAAACGCCTCCATTGTAGTCTTGAGTTTCTTCTGGGAACGAACACGTCACAATATTCCAAATTATAATAATTAATATGCAGAATAAAGGGGCGGGGCCTGGTTGAGTTAGTTTGTAGTGTGTTAAACTGGTGGTTATGTTAAGTGGCGGGACATTTCCCAAAGACACTCGACCAATCACAACACACTGATCCAGCCGACCAATCAGAGCACAGTGTGCTTTCAGAAGGAGAGACAGGAAGTGAACAGAGCGTTACTGACAGACTGGGAAGAGAGGAGCCGCAACAATGGAGAATATGAGGAGAATAATCAACATTCAAGCAGGAAAACCTGTTCTAGAAGAGCAGAAGTCTTTAGGCTTAAAGGGGATCTATTAATATACTTCAGTTTTTTATTTGACTGCTTTGCATATGCATGCAGCCTAATGCTCATCCATTAAAAGGATAAAATGCATTAGTGCCAAAACACATTTTCAGCGCCGTTGGTTCTGGAAGTATTTTTGCACATTCATTTTTCACTTAAGGATTCTAGGAAACTTGGTTAAAGCATTATAATCTTCTAGATACAGGGTGCATAACAACATTTATTGGAACCAGAAAAGTATTTATGTCAGACAAAAAGGCAAAAAGGTGTAAGACCGTATTAAACAGCTTTACTGAGCGAAAGAAAAACAATCCAATAAAGCTATGCAAACAAAAAATAATTGAGAAAGATATAATCAGATGTCATTATCATGTGACCTTCCAGTATAAATCCTCTCCCGTGGCCTCATGGGATGGTAAAGTCTCAATCGTATATGCACACTTCAGAATCTCAACGGAAGAAGTAGGTCATCCATCCATACTACTTTTTCATGCAGTGCATCATGGGAGTGGATGGGTATAATGTAGTTTCAATACGAGTTCTGCTGAAATAGTGGAACAGGTGGCTTCCCAGAAGCACATGCCATCAGTTATAACCTCAAATCAATTTCTCTATGGACAACATGATTGGAGTGCTATGCATACGACGTGTAAAAACCCACATGTACTTTATAATGGCTCTTCTAAAGGCTAATCTAATCCGTTCATATCTTCATGTTGTGAAATCTGAGATGCACTGTTTATTTTCCCATGTGATTTCTCCCCTGTCAGTTCCAGAGATCTCATCCCGACATCTACCGAAGACGCTTTCCCACCGCTGAGAGTGAGGCGGTGCTTTTCCCAGAGAGGCCGCAGAGACTCAAACCTCAGCTGATGTTCCTGACGCTGAAGAAACCCTTCCAGCCCTTCCAGAGGAGCTGGAGCTTTCGGGCCTGAGTCTCGTGTGTCACTATCAAGGAGAGATGTTACTGAACATTACAGGTGGTGCTATGACATCCTAAATCCACACGACACCGGGTTCACCTCGTCGGCGATCAGCTGATTGATGAAAGTATAATGCTGTGCATTAGAGCCGTTTAACGCGAGACACTACCGGCAAATTTTATTGTGCATCCATAACTTGTCTTCTTTCAGACTAGTGGAAAGAAAACATGATCCAAGTCTTTATTTATAACACTCCATCTCTTTGCGTCTGTAGATTTCAATTATAAAACATATCTTTAAAGACGTTTTCTCAAAATGATTCACTGATCTAACATTTTATTTAAACAAGGTCAACAGTATAAAGCTTGTAAAAAGTCTAATATGAGAGAAGAATTCTGAACCTGCTTTATCCAGTGTTTAGATTTCTGTTTTTGTATGCAAATTAGTCCATATTTAATAGATCTCGCCTCATTTCCATATTTCAACATAACATTTCAGACTATACAGAAAAATTGTCCTAATGTATTGTGATTAACTGGGGAAAGTATGATATCGCCTGTAGTGTCTTGCTTTAAAAATGGGCATGAAAATAATAATAATAATAAATAAAGATTTATGGTCACACCTCAGTTTAGGATCCAATTCTCATTCTAAATAACCTATAATAACCTAATGACTGCTTATTAATAGTTATTGAGGTAGTTGTTAAGTTTAGGGATGTAGATTATGATCATGCAGAATAAGGCATTAATATGTGCTTTATAAGTACTAATAAACAGCCAGTATCCTAGTAATATACATGCTAATAAGGAACGATAGCACTTTACTTGAAGGGGTGTGCATAAGACTGACATGACACATGTTATGAATATGAAGGAGGTTTTAACTGTCATTAAGTGTCATTCGCTCAATTATGACATTTGTAATTCAAATATGACATTGTTTGAGATGTCTTTGTTATGACACCTTGACATAAACCAATACATCATAACCTGTCCGTGTCTTTGCCATATTACAAGACAACAAAACCTGTCATAAACATGATTCATTATCAAACTTTTGAAACCACTTAGCTTTATCGGTTAACATTAGTCATGTGGTTGGTTTTGACATTGACTGTCATGAGGCCATTATAACATTTTAATGACAAATTAGAAAAATATTCATGACAGTTATAAGGGCCTCATGACACTTTAATGTGATGTTAACCCATAAAACTAAGTGCTTTCTTAAGTTTGATAATGAATCTGCTATGTCATGTTTTATGACATTTTATGTCGTCTTGGTAATATCAAGTTGTCATTACCAAGACATTGACTGGTTATGATGTATCGGTTCACGTTTATGATCTTATGCACACCCCCTTCATGTAAAGTGTTACGTAAGCAACTAGTTAATAGTGAGAATTGAACACTAAGCTAAAGTGTTGCCAGATTTATCTATAAAATAGCTTGTTATTATAACCAGAAACTGTTGTTTTTATCGGCTTGATTTTAATAACCTGTAACATTTACAATTAGTTGCGTTCTATTTTTGCGGAGCTGTAATTAGTTTGGCTGCAGGTGTGGCGGGACAGCTGTTCGCTTCTCAGTTCTGGTTCATCATGTTGTCAATGATAATCATCCTGAGGACATTTGTGCTGGTCACCAGAAAACTTCTTTTATACTTAGATTAGAGTTATGAATGCTGTCAGGTAGATCTCCGTGTCACTAAAACTACTGATACAGGCTTTATTTTTATACTTTTTCATTCGTTCTCTGTCGTGTTTTCCACGTTTCTTTGGTTCCTTTGTGTTTATCTGGTTGTAAAGTAGTTTTAGTTGTAGTGTGTCAGTCAAGTTTATGAACACATCAGTAGAGCAGACCGATATATCGGCCGGCCGCCGATATTAGGCATTTTCCATAATATCGGTATCGGCAGTTATAATGGCCGATAAATGAATATTTAAAAAATAAAATAAAAACGGACGAAACACGCTTCAATCGTCTCTCCTTGGCCTGTTATATTGAAAATGCATGTTTTACAATTTGCAGTATGATGTTATCTATTGTTAAATTATGGCTCATCATAGACTAGCTAACCACAAAGCTAGCTAATACCAATACCATCAGTGGAAGACCACTAACGTTAACATTAATGAGCTTGGAAACCACAACGAACTTTTTCTGCCTAATATAAATTTTATATATTTATTTAATAATAAAAAAAAATCGGCCGATATATTGAAATATCGGATTTTAAAACCCAAAAATATTTGTATCGGTATCGGCCTTTATCGGTCGGGCTCTACACATCACATAACACTAAAGAAAACCTTCACATTGTATCACTTGATTATTTATAACTGATTGTGATCGACTCACGGTACTGGAAGTATATCGTTCAAAACACACCATTTAAGGCTTCCCTGATATTTACTGTAAGCTTGATTCAGCCAGGCAGCTTTTACATGTCTTTATGTGTTTGTAAACTAATGCATTGTAAACTTGAAGTACAGTGATGGAAGAATTTATCATCTAATTCAGTGTTTCTTTCCATAACACTGTTTTCAATGTTGTGTGTCTCAAGTGTTTTGATTCTGTGCAAATTCTGGAGTTATTGTTACTGATTTGGACGTCTGCACTGTGATCACAAATATTGATCAGAAAATAAATATATATAATTAAATGATGTTATTCATGCTCATTTTATTTCAGCATGTTGCTGACAGACACGCTAACATTATCCTGTAAAGGATAAATATGGCACGACTAATTTACTGCAATGGCAGTAAAAGGAAACATTGAGGAATAATTGTGTTTCGATGTCTAATGTACACCTCAATTTCGTTGTGACATTTAACATACGTTTACATGGAGGTTTTAAAGGATAGTTCACTTTGAAATTAACTTTTGGTGTGTTTTAGCTTACCTCAAGGGGATCCAATATGTAGGTGTCTTTGTTTTGACATTTTTCGGTCAAACCGTTCTTGTCTGTCAGTCATATAATGGAGGTCTATGGTCACCACCTCAAAGAGCAGCACAGAGAAGTCCAAATTAAACATGATTTAATGACTCGTAAATGTACGTACACATTGATTGCCTAAGACACGAAACGAGCGGTTTGTGTGAGAAAACTAACAGCATTTATATCGTTTTACCTCTTGTAATCACAGCCACGTCCAATCGATCTGAGGGCTAATGATATAAATACTGTTCGTTTTCTCACACAAAACACTCGTTTCGTGTCTTAGGCCATCAATGTGTACTTACATTTACGAGTCGTTTAATTTGGACTTCTCTGTGCATGCTCTTTGAGGTGGTGACCATAGACCTCCATTATATGACTAATAGACAAGAACGGTTTGACCTAAAAATATCAAAATTGAAAATACTGTGGAAACAAAGACACCTACATCTTGGATGCCCTTGAGGTAAGATAAAACATACCAACAATTAATTTCAAATTGAACTATCCCTTTAAACTGTATTTGTGTCCTGAAGCGTACTTCAGCTTTCTTCCTCCAGAGGTCAGCAGAAGTGCACTAATATTCATCTCTTAGAAAACTGGCAAGAACACCACAGCACAGTTGCTGTATTTTATGGAAATAGAAAAATATTATGATTAATAATAATAAATTAAAAATATTTATTTGTTTTCCATTTCAGTGTTTTTTTTAAAACTATTGTATTACCTTCTAATCATTCTCTCTATCTCTCTCTCTCTCTCTCTCTCTCTCTGTGTGTGTGTGTGTGCACCTTTCAGAAGGTCATTCCAATGACACGTTCAACATGGTTCAGTCTTTTGTGCACAACAGTGTATGATCTCATATAAACACATGAAACTGCAGCTTCTCTCTTTTTTTTAATACACATCTGAAACACAGACAAGCATTTCTACAGCCACAAACCCTAATAGCTTATTTCTTCATGCTGCGCACATACACATGTCAGAAACACAATGCCTGCAACATCCACACGGTTCTAATTATGTCTAACAGGAGATGCAATTTAGCTGCAAATAAATCTAATGAAACCGGTGGTAATTATACTCGCATATGAACATAATTTCTCATGCAATTTCACAACAATACATTTTTTTCCCTTCACGAGCCTGTCGCCTGACGTAAACATGCATGCATGCTGTGAATTGGATGTGTCAGAGTTGAAACAGCCCTTGATCCTGCAGAAATGTCCCAGCTGGCCCCGGGCTCCCCTGGTCTATTCCAGGTAATCAAATGCTGCCGGCATGCAGGTTTCCGCATTAATTACATCTCTTTAAGCGGCCCGTTCAAAGCCAGTGAATCATCCGGCAAGTTGAAGATAGAGTTTTTGAAGGTCACTTTCCTTTTTAGCTGGTGATCAATATCTGAAGCCTCTGGGCTCCATTCAGTTTCAGCCCAGCCGGAGACAAGAGAGAGATGTTGGCTTCTGAAAGAGTTTAAATATAGCGTAGCATGAGAGTACACTAGCGCAGACGCTCAGTAGAAACAGTTCGCTAAGATCTGAAACGCACAAAAAGTTCTATTAGGTTCATCTAAAGGTCAAAAGGTTTTATGTGGAAACTGCACACATGGAATCACTTTTACTGAGGTTTAGTTTTGCTTTAACAGTGAGGAAATATCAATATTTTCATATAGGTTCAAATAAATGGCTTTGAAATAAGCATTATCATAAAAATTATAAAGGCTATATTAGTGATATAATATGAAGAGTTCAGATGCAAAAGCCTCTAAGTGCCATTTGAAATTTTCTTCTAGAATGATCATTTTTTATCAAGCTTGTATATTTAAGTTCAGTGATTTCACTTAAATGGCAATGATAATTCCCTATTAGTTGTTATTTAAGTGAAATTACTGAACTTAAATATACAAGTTTGATAAAAATCGTCATTAAAGAAGAAAATTTCAAATGGCATTTAGAGGCTTTTGCATCTGAACTCTTCATATGCAAACACATCAACATTTAACGCAACTGATAGAAATGTGAATTCACAATATAAGTGCAAAAGTTACACATTGATCAAGATCACCTTCAAAAATGACACTGAATATAGAATAAATGGTAACACTTTAGTACAAGGAACACTATTAACTATGCCTCAATAAACTTCTAATTACTGCTTATTAATAGTTATTAAGGTAGGTGTTGAGTGGATTAAGGGATATATGATCATGCAGAATAAGGCATTAAAATAAACAGACAATATATCCTAGTAATATGCATGCTAATAAGCAACTAGTTAATCATGAGAATTGGACCCTAAAATGAAGTGTTACAGAATCACTGAACATTCATTTATTTTTCATAGAAACTTACATAATAAATCGTTTTTGTATAAAGATAATTGGTTTCTATTATAGAACCCAAATGATTCTTATTAACAAAAAATGTGTATTATGCTTGATTTAATCATCTTGAATTCTACATGTTCACAGCAATATTAAATAAATGAGTCAGCAAATGGAAGTGATATTAAAATCCTTTGTTCAAATGCCATACTTTTGCTGCCAGCTAGTTTGCTATGCACACATTATGAAAAGCACAGATGATTTCAAAAGGATATGATGTTTCTGTGAACTGGCACTGAACTTGTTGCGTGACCTGCACAACAACACTGCATGTACAGTATCAGGCCATGTTCAGAGAGAGTATTAGATTGATCAATATTTGCTTCAAACTGGAGTTTTGCCAGCCAGTCTTCACACTAAGTCCAATGATTCTGTCTGACAAACAAGATTTTCTGTGCTGTGCAACAATCGATGCTGTCTGTATGCAAAATGAGCACTATATTCAGTTAATAAGTATGCCATTTTGGGGTTAACTGACCCTTTATTGAAGAAGGCCGACATTGTAACATTCATGTGGTCTGTGATTATAATGTCCCACATATGCATCATGAAAAAGTAGTCGCAGTTATGCAACGAGCTATTGTAGTGAGGATTTTTATAGTGTTATTTCTCATTCAGATAATTTACCATTAGTGCTGATGAAAGAAATGTAGCCTACAAAGACATCAGATTCACTACTTAGAAATCTGGATGAATGGATGCTAGCTATGGCTGTGATTGTGAATCTGCTTAACAACACCCGTTAGCTAGTCTACATCAGGAGATTAGATTGTGCAATGTGCAAAAGTCTTGAATGCTTTTGCAAACGCAAGCGACGTTTGCTGTCAATGACGTCAAACATGACGTAGGCGCTAGTGAGATTTGAGAGCTGATGGTTTTCAGCAGGATTAAAAATAAAAATAACATTTAATTAAAAAATGAGCTGCTTCAGAAATATTTCCGGAGTCAGGCTGCGATATCAGAACGTTATAATAACTATTTCCTAATAAAATGAAGGTTGTTGTTTTTCCTCAAGGTGGCGATTCAAACATTCTCTCATTTGACCCATTTGTATTTTGTCTATTAATTTAAAGATTGGAAAGCGGAATACAAGTGCAAATGTTTCTGAAAGCCACCTTTATTTATTATTTTTTTTTTTTTTTGCGCTTGGTTTCAAAACTGTAGTAAACATAGCATGATGATGAAAAAGAAAAATTCAAATTATTCATCTCAGTTCAATTCAATAACGGTGAAGTTAAAACAAAATCAATTCACCAGCTAGCTCTACTGAATACAATAGTTATTTAGATAAATTCAGTTCAAGTTTTGATCTCATCCGATATCCCATATAGTCAGTGCAGTTACATATTTTGTGGATATTAAGTGAACTCTGATCACAAACTGATGCGTAAAGCAACATTATGAAAAATACACCTAAATATTGATACCGAGAGATTTTTTTAATGTACATTTAGCTTGAAAATTGACAGCGAAGAGTTCAAATAAAATTATTATTTAGATCTGACCAATTGCAGACAACTTCCGGGCATGCAAGTACCGCCCTTTTTCAGTTTGCGTGGTGTGTGGTTTTAGCGCGAATGGTTTGACGCTATAAGAGGATGATTTTGAAAGATGGGATATATTAAAAACTATATTGGACCCCACAGCAAGTTCGTGAGTAAGAGATGTTAATCAATTCACATGTGAAGCAGTTTCAATCATTTCAGATGTCATGATGTGTGTGTGTGTGTGTGTGTGTGTGTGTGTGTGTGTGTGTGTGTGTGTGTGTGTGTGCATAGAAATCGGCAAAACAGCCGCGTTAAATTCCTGAAGTGTTTGACTATGGCTGTCTGAAATAGCATACTCTCTAGAGTTAGTACTTATTTTGAATAAGGAATTACTTCAATGCTGCTAAAAAGTACGTTCTACCCTACTATGGATGTGTGTAGTATAATTTTAACGTTAACTACCTTAGATATGTATTTCTATAGTAACTATTTGCTGTGATGCCCGTGTCACGTGACCTACCAGTATCAGTTGCGTTGCTTCACCGCCACTCACAAGTCCTCTCCTGAGGCCTCATGGGATAGTAAAGTAGCTTTGTGTCAATTCAGAGGGTGCATCCTACAGTTAATGAGTGACTGTAATGTTTGTACTAAAGTTTTTTAAAAAAAAAGTTATATTAAAAGTTGAAAGTTATGTCTGAAAACAAAACAAGGTTCATAAACTGTCTAAATATGTTCATGGTCCATTTCTGAGTATAAACTAGCTATAAATAACCAAAAAGCATATCTAATTATCATAAAACTTATACAATTATTAAACTTAGTTACATACATTTTTTCCTCACACAAATTCTGTTTTGTTTTCTCTGGAAATCAAATGAAGACATTTAATTTATTTTAATCATATGAAATTAAACTGTCAAGCAACGTGTTGCATAATGAGCTTTACTCTTAAAATTAAAACATGGAAGAAAAAAAATGTTCCTTATAACAGGAAAACCAATAAAGTTTTGATGATCATTTATTTGTATTAGTATATTTGTTATTTGTATTAGTGTTCATATTATTATTACATTGAGACATTATCTAAATTCTACTGTACAACAATAATATAAGTGAGAGTTTGTGTTTATGACATGACGATAGTTTTTCTTAAATAAAGTGGTTAAATGCTCCCGAAGTGACTTTCAGAGCAGATCTAGAGTCTGGAGATGAAGTTTAAGCAATCAAGTCCTCATATAAGCTTCACAAGCTTGTTATTTTGCGGTTTAATATTCACACACTAGTCTATATCGCAATTTAATTTCAAGTTTAGGCCTACTGAACTGTTTTTTATTTATTTATCAAAAAAATCTGTGAAATTCCATGTTCTACAGTAAATTCTGCATTCTACAGTAAATTTTGTGTTCTACAGTAAATTCCACGTTCTACTGTAAATTCCATTTTTATGACTGGATTCCGTGATTTTGTTTGCATTTTCTGCATTGCAAAAATCATAGTTACAAAATGGAGCTCACGCGTCCGTTTTTTGTTTTATATATATATATATATATATATATATATATATATATATATATATATATTTTTTTTTTTTTTTAAATATATTTTGTTATTCTTTCAGGCGGGTGGGAATCGTTTTGGAATGGTAGGGGAAACACTGCAGATTTGGTTTTGTTGAAGTTGCATCCAATCTGGGCCTTCAGAAAAAAACCTTATTGTTGATTTGCACTGCTGGGAATGAGGGCCCTGATGTTTAATAGATCACCACTAGGGGACTAGGGAATGGAATGAGACACTGCAGTTGTCAGCCGACAATGACTTAGTTGACCGAGTCAGCATATTAAAATGCTGGTTTAATTGCTTGAACGAGAATAGATGCATGTCAAATTTCATTTCATGACGTCTGTGTTTCCAGAGGGTGGAGAATTGTGATGAAAAACGAATTATGACAATTTTTGATGTAAATTATGACCATTTTTGATGTAAGAAACCTTGACTAACATTGTAATTGGACTTAATGAAAGATAATTGAATGATGCAAAATTAACATGATCCCTTTCATTATGTTCCTGGTGAACTTTTACGTGGACGGCAGCCATGATGATTGAGATTGTTTGGGTGGGACGCAGGAAATAGTTCTTTGGTCACGTCATCCATTCAAAACAAATCTGACCTGCAATGCTTTAGCAGAGAGACTCTTGAATTTTGCAACCAAAATACAGTCAAACCAAAATATATTCAGACACCCTCAACATTTCTCACATTATCACAGTTTATTCGCAATAGTTTAGAAAATGGTAATAAAATATGAGCAGAGCTCAGTGGATATTTACCCGTACCAAATTGTTTATAAATGTCACTGTTAGTCACTTTATGAAGAATTTTTGTGTATAATATGTCACAGTTTACATTGTTTTGCTCTCCTCACTTACATAAATGAACTATAGTGTCCTGCACACACTAGTAAAAAAAATATAAACATTAAATCTGGTGTCTGAATAATTTTTGGTTTACCTGTGGCTATCGCATTATATTGTCTTGAGAAGCCATCAAGGGTAAGGCCATAAAAACAATATTTCAGATTACAACTTAACCATCTTTTAACGGATTCTTAAACTATTAAATTGGTTTTAGATAGTAGATAGAAATCCCCTCCAAAGGCATTTTTTGTGTGAATGAGAATTGTGTTAAGAATAATTGCTTTTGACATTAGACTGTACTTCCGTTATATCTTTGAACCATTTGGCTCTTGAAAAATTTTGTTTTTATTGAATTTGTTGAGGATTGACTTGAGTTCCACACGGACACGGGTATTTTTATAACCGTGACTTTTTTACGCGGTTCGGCCGTTCGTAAACGTAGTATCAAAATTTTCTCGGGGAAGGCCCCGAACCCCACCTTTTGTCCCAGTGTTAGGCAATTATAACATAGTATTGTCATTAAATCAGTGTAGATGGGCCAAAATAAAACCATTAAAATATCAAGTAAATAAGTGACAGGCTACTTGGTGCCACAGCGACACCCAAAAAGTATTGCTACACCACGATACTCAATATGTTGTCCCACGGTGAGTCATTTTTCTCTGTTGCACCTACACAAAATTTGAGGGTTCCCCCACCTGACAAATCCCACTTTAACCACTGGTTCCGAGTGCCTGACAACTGTGAGGGGGGTGAATTTTTTTCTAACTCGTTAGTTTAGATCGTATTTAGATATAAAATGTATGACAAATAAAGGCGGTTAACTTTGATTGACAGCTGTTAACGGGCTGGAATTTGAATGTAATTTGACGTCTCGGCCATGATCTGACACAACACATCATACCACCTCTGTGTCCTTTCTGAACATTTGTATTTTGTATTTCCCAAGATTTTCTATGATGGCGCCGCGATAAACAGCCTCAGAACTCTTCTTCAGAAAGTCTATGGGTGACGTCACGCCATATTTTTTTACCCGTGCCCGTGTGGACGAGGCCTTGGAGTGGAAGTAACTCTGTCGATGGTACATGGCACATACCACGTTTTCTCACGCCTTTCCCAACCCTTTGTGAGCCACAGACACGTAAAAACAACACCCCCGTCATTGTGTTTTCTTTGGGATAAGCATGAACGCGTCAGCACAAGTTCACGTCGACTCTCAAAGGGTTTTTTTTCCCCCCGAGCAGCTGTTTATATCCTATTTCCTTGTTGCAAACTGTCAATCTAGCTCGTTTCTGACATGAAATGCATGGGGTTCAGTAGCTTAAAATCCATAGCACTGTGTTTTATTTTCTTAATTCATCTTTTCCTCTTTGAATATACAACATTTACATATGGGATGCACATTGTACTGTTCACCCCAGCTGGGTTGCTTAAACACTGACACATCCAGCCTGTTTTGCATCATGGTTTGCATTGATCACAATCATAGCGTGCTGAACATTTCATTAAGGATCCGTTCCTTTGCTGCATCCCTTTATTTGTTTGCAAAATCCTTATTTGGCCAGATTATACACTTGAATACCGCAATACCTTTGAGCTAAGACGAGATGCTGATATTGTCTGACAGGCCACACTCATGTTGTTACTAGATTAGGCCGATCTGCATCAATATAATGGGTTTTGTGACAAGGCAAATAGCGAATCGCAGTGTTATTTTGTGCTGTTTGTGGCCCCATTACATGGGATTCAGTGGAAATGTGCAAATGCATTGAGGTGTGAAACACATTACATTTGGACAATTTTAGAAATCTAGAATCCGCCCCCATCGTGGAGGTTATTTTTTGTTGCTTTGTCTATCCTTTATATGACTCCAGGGTTCATGCGCAAAGGTCACTGGCAAATGAGTGTTTGTTGTAACTTGTGCGTCAGGATCGTGTGCCGTTCAGATGAAAAATGAGCAGACATTCAGGAAGGATATAGAATTGTAATTGTAATTTGACAAGATGGAATGAAATTCAAAGACATACTGCTGTAACGTAAGTGTAGTTTTTAATAATGCATTTCAGTTTTCTGTGAGAATGACTCTTACTATGGAAAAAAAGATTCTGTTTCATCGTGACTTAAAAAACCAGCGTTTGAAATTATGCATAGAAATTTAAACTGTTTATTAATTATTTTATTATAGAACTGCAAGGGAATTTTCATTTCCCAAAATGCTGAAATTTACTTTAGATATAAAGTAAATTCTATATAAATTACATGTATGCCATTCTGGGAAATTAGGCTAATATTTTTTATTACATCGCAATTCTGACTTTATATCTCGCAATTCTGACTTTATATCTCACAATTCTGACTTTATATCTCACAATTCTGACTTTATATCTTGCAATTCTGACTTTATATCACGCAATTCTGACTTTATATCTCGCAATTCTGACTTTATATCTCACAATTCTGACTTTATATCTTGCAATTGCGACTTTATATCTCACAATTCTGACTTTATATCTCACAATTCTGACTTTATATCTCGCAATTCTGACTTTATATCTCGCAATTGCGACTTTATATCTCACAATTCTGACTTTATATCATGCAATTCTGACTTTATATCTCACAATTCTGACTTTATATCTCACAATTCTGACTTTATATCTTGCAATTGCGACTTTATATCTCACAATTCTGACTTTATATCATGCAATTCTGACTTTATATCTCACAATTCTGACTTTATATCTCGCAATTCTGACTTTATATCTCGCAATTCTGGCTTTATATCTCACAATTCTGACTTTATATCTTGCAATTGCGACTTTATATCTCACAATTCTGACTTTATATCTCACAATTCTGACTTTTTTATCTCGCAATTCTGACTTTATATCTCGCAATTCTGACTTTATATCTCACAATTCTGACTTTATATCTTGCAATTGCGACTTTATATCTCGCAATTCTGACTTTATATCTCACAATTCTGACTTTATATCTCGCAATTCTGACTTTATATCTCACAATTCTGACTTTATATCACGCAATTCTGACTTTATATCTCACAATTCTGACTTTATATCTTGCAATTCTGACTTTATATCACGCAATTCTGACTTTATATCTCGCAATTCTGACTTTATATCTCACAATTCTGACTTTATATCTTGCAATTGCGACTTTATATCTCACAATTCTGACTTTATATCATGCAATTCTGACTTTATATCTCACAATTCTGACTTTATATCTCACAATTCTGACTTTATATCCGCAATTCTGACTTTATATCTCACAATTCTGACTTTATATCACGCAAATCTGACTTTATATCTCACAATTCTGACTTTATATCTCACAATTCTGACTTTATATCTTGCAATTGCAACTTTATATCTCACAATTCTGACTTTATATCTCACAATTCTGACTTTATATCTCACAATTCTGACTTTATATCTCACAATTCTGACTTTATATCTCACAATTCTGACTTTATATCTTGCAATTGCAACTTTATATCTCACAATTCTGACTTTATATCTCGCAATTCTGACTTTATATCTCACAATTCTGACTTTATATCTCACAATTCTGACTTTATATCACGCAATTGCGACTTTATATCTCACAATTCTGACTTTATATCACGCAATTCTGACTTTATATCTCACAATTCTGACTTTATTTCACGCAATTCTGACTTTATAACACACAATTCTGACTAAATATCTCGCAATTCTGACTTAATATCTCGCAGTTCTGACTTTATATCACACAATTCTGACTTAATATCTCGCAGTTCTGACTTTATAACACACAATTGTGTGATTAAAAATAAGTCGCAATTATTTTTTTTCTTTTTTATTCAGTGGCGGAAACAAGCTTCCATAGTAAACAGAAGAAATATTAATTAGGAAAAAAAAAACTGTCGAATAAACTGAGCTAATGGATATTTCAGTTTAACTCCATGTGTAGCTCACTCAAGTTCACACTCACGGATTATAAGCCGTTTATTCAATTCTGAATCAACTCATCCTTGGTTGGTTTAGATGCATCAGTGATAGAGTTTATTATTTCATAAGCCTTGAATTTGTCAGTGTTTTCTGCTCTTCTATTCCTGATATGTGATGAAGTTCCTCCGTTTTCTCAGGTGAAAGTCTTCAGCGTAGGTTTGACGGCTCAGGTGAAGTCTGCCCCCTTGGTCTTTAAGAACTCTGAATGTGGAAGCGGCCATTCAAACGACATTGACCACAAAAGCAAGCTCAATAACTCTCTCACTGTGTCAAGCTGTGTCCGGTGGCCTAAACTGAACTGTTTTCTGGCTCCTGGATCCTCATCGACGAGGCATGTGGTGATCCAAATGCCATTTGAAAAGCGTTGCAGGCCGGTTAAACCTCAGAGAGGTGTGGCGCTGCTTTAGCTTGCACAAACAATGGAGTGAATGAGCGCCGTGTGGAATTAGAGCTCATTGTCAATGGTTTAGTAGGTTGTTCCTGAGCTGAGTTGCACACACAGCCTCGTCTTCTCCTCCGGCGAGTTGGAGCCAGATCTGCTGGTTTGGAAGGGGGTGGTGGGTGTGTATGTGACACATCATTGGCTTGGGCTGCACTTACAATCAGTGTCATCATTGTAAACCAACATGTAACCACACATTGGGCTGCTAACTACGCATGCAAGACACAAGAATTCATTCACATTCTCTTCCTTGGAGTAACAACAAGCCAATGCGTGTAGATGTCCGACAGCCTCCTATAGACGACAGCAAGTGTTTCTTCTGGCTCATTGGGCATCGGTGAAGGCACACGGGTGAGTTTCTTTATCTGGTCTCAGGCACGTTGATATCTGTATCTCTTCCAACACGCAAGTTGATATTGTCATCGTTGAGGGATCGTATTTCCTTGTTGTGGTAGCGGTTGAATCAGGTTGTCTTGAAACGTAACATCACTTAAAAATGTATGGACCTCTCTTTTAAAGACGCCTTGACGTATAATGATGTGATCCTGTTTAAGGTTTCTCAGTTGTTGTTAGCTTTAGCAAATAAACCCCTGCTTTTATAAAGGTATTGAGTTGATACACTCTTAAAAATGCATTTTCTTTATTGGGATCTATGGTTTCACGAGTCTTTGCATTGCACTGAAGGATCTTTGTAATGGAAAAAGTTTATTTAGTTTCATTATTAAAATGTTCTTCACATCAAGATAAAAATGGTTATTTTAAGATTTTGTCCCTGAAAGGTTCTTTGGGGAACACACAATAGCTCTTCAGTTGCATTTTTAAGAGTCTATGAGTCTTGATGTTACATTTATAGGTTATTTCAATAAGTATATTACATTACATTGATGTTTCCTAAAGAACTACAGAATAAAAGTTTTTATTTTCGTGCAGAAATTGATAATGTGTAGCTCCTGCAGGCATTGTTAATTCTGTTGGAAGAACCATTTTTGGCCTTTTGGTTTATAGGTTCATGAAAAACATGAAAACATTGATAGACTATAATATTATAAGGCAGATTTGTTGTGTGTGTGTGTGTATGTGTCTTACAACTGGAACCTTTTATTTTACATTCACTTAAAAACGTGCATATTTGTCTTCGGGCACATACTAATACATAGTAATTTAATCAGATTCATATCACTCCTAGAAGAAAAGGTTCTATATATAACCTTAAAAGCTTCTATCAGCACTATGTATTTGGAACCCCTAAAGGTTCTATACACTCTTAAAAAAAGGGTTCCTCTGGGTTCTATATAGAACCCTGGGGTTCCATACTTGGGCCAATAGAACCGTTTACCAAAAAAATGGTTCTATATAGAACCATTTTGGAGTTCCATATATGAAGCGGGGATGGAACCATTTCTGGTTCTAAATAGAACCATTTCTTCTAAGAGTGATAGGGTGTCACATTGAAGTATGTCACCTGAAGTCTTTGACGTGAAGACGTTTGTACACACAGTGACCACAAAAGGTATTTGGACACTTCAGTCTCAGTTATAAAGCCTGAAATTCATTCTATTTTGTTTCAATGTCTTTGCATCAACTGGTGTTTTTAGTGAATGTATGAAGTCAATTCTCCTGAAGTTCACAGTCACACAGACATCCTAGTAGAGGAACCACATGTGGAGAATCACATTAAATATGAACAAGATCTGCTAACCACAAACATACCCAAAGTCACACAATACCGTCTTTACTTTGGACATTGTTTTATAATTCGAAACCTCTTTTGTGAAATGTTCCTGCTCCCTTCTTTAAAATAAATGGCAAATTATTTGACATTTTATCTAATGTAAACATTATGAGACTTTTAAGTGTGATTTACTGTATGTAACCAAATACTCTTTGGGGCCACTGGAAGTTCAAATGCAGAACAGTAGTTACTTTCTTTAGTGTCTAGTGTTGCTATTTTAACATGAAAAGCTCTGAGTTCTCCTCTATATCAGTGTCAGTGTTTCTGAACTCCTGAAACGCCTCTATTGTAGCCTTGAGTTTCTCCCAGGAATGAACACGCCACAATATTCCTCATTTAAATAATTAATATGCAGAATTAAGGGGCGGGGTTGAGTTAGTTAGTTGGTGTTGAAACTGGAGGTTACGGAATGGGGTGGGACATTTCCCAAACACACTCAAAGTGCTCGACAACACACTGATCCATCTGACCAATCAGAGCACAGTGTGCTTTCAGAAGGTGGAGCTTCAAACGGGTGTGTTTTTATATTTCCGTCATTATCATCATAGTTCAACGAGTCTGTGTTTCCCGAAAACATAGTTCCAAACATTCGCGAAACAGCACTGCAAAGTTGTGTGTTTGGAACGACAGCTCTCGATCTGTAGTTAGAAGCAGTTTCTAGTTTGCATGATGTGGACTCAATAAATCCTTATCTTGAGCCAAATAAGCAAACTGACATTCAGCGCAGTCTATAGAGATTTAAAGCGGCGTTTTTGAAGCGTGCGCATGTGCGAACGTAATCTACTATGTGAGAATGAGCCAATGATTGAGTCTGGAAAAAAAGCTAAATATCTGAGAAAAATGGGAATCAATTTACAGCAAAAAATAAATTCCTAATAGCATTAATCTGATCTCAAAATATTCAATAAAAGAAGTTATTACTCCAATCAACCATGGTTGAACGACAAATTTGCGACAATAGAGCATTAGAGGCTGCTGCAATAATGTAAAATATGAGAAAAATAAGGTGTTTTTTGAACATTCAAGTATGTAAACCTATTCTAGTAGAGACCAAAATCAAAACCAAGACTTCGAAAAAGGGCATACCCACCTATTGTTAGCCTGATTAGTGGCATTTGCTAAGGTAACATCCGTAAGCAATAAACATAGACATATCCTATATGTTAGAGACATGAATTATTTCTCAAATAAGAGGTGTGTTATAACTTTGTTCTGCATAGGTTTGTTTGGAAGTCGTAAAGGTTATCCAATTACCTGATCTTTTAGATCAGCATGAAAATTGGAAAAAATGCAAAACAATTACTCTCTGATCGTAAGACTGACTAATTACAGCATTCTTAACAGTTATCCTCATTTGTGTCATGCTTACAGCGTCTCTGACGTAAATATAATCAAACTTTCTTGAAATACCTGTTTGATCCATTGCAACAGTGCTTTTTTTCCAGACCAACACAATGACGTCTCTAAAACCTTGTGAAATGTTCACATACACCCATTGTAACACCGTCTCTCTTGATTAAAGGATTGAAATAGTTCTTATTTTAAATTTTTTAATAGCCTATATGATTTGCACACCCTGTTGCATTGCTGCATAGTTGTGTAACCAAGAATGCATGAAATGCATGAACAACCATGCAGTTTAAGAGCATTGCTTACAAAACATAGCAGTTTCAGGAAAGCAATGGAGCTCATTCATTGGCTGCAGGTTAAAGAGTATGTTTTGTATATAATGATGATTTCATACATTTCAGTGCATGCAGCATCTGCAAGCGGCCTGAATACAGCATATGCATGTCAAATATGTAAATAAGCGGGTCCCAGACATTTCATGTTTCAGTGCTGTCAGGAGGAAAATTACCAGTGTAAAACCTTCTTCAAGTGTCTGTGATTTCACGTTGTTTATTCTGTGTTTCAGCCAGCGTATCTCAAACACGAAACGTGATGTGTTGATGATTACAATCCAGAGAAGACAGTCACACAAAGCTATCATTAGTCGGTTCCTTCTGCGAGAAGGAGTTGCATTTTTGCATAGGCTGCATCAGTTTTTCCAAAATAATGCATCAGGTTTTGACAAGTGAAGCTCCGTTGTTGAATTCAGAGATATTTTCTGTAGTCCATTAGACAGCTGTTGGAGAAGTCGTGGGATTGTGAGGTCAAATGTCTGATCAGAGCTTTCCACGTTTGTCTCTGATCAGTTTCTAAGGCAGAGTTTGTTGGGCTTTGAAGCACATCACAGATTCACAGCACAGCGATCTGTCTTTGTGCAGAAAAAGTCCTTTTTTTTTGAAGGTTTTCTGGCTGCAGTTTTCCTTCAGATTTACCCATCATGCACCAGGAACTACAAAGACTGTTTTTCCTGGCCATTTAATCACTTGTGACCTCAATTAAACAGTATGAAGTTAGCCTATATTCCAATATTTTGATCATGGTCTGGTTTGGCATTAAGTCTGTGAAATTAAGTCCATTTAGTCGGATTGTAAATAAAGTCATGGGAGTTATAAAATAGTGTGCAACAAATATAGTGCATGGATTATGTAGGCTATGCTATAAGCAAAAAAACAAAAAACAGTTAAAATATAGGCCTACACGTTACATTTTCATTAATAAATTAGGTTTGGGAACCTCACGCAAGTTACGTTGGTACGACAATCGTATTGTAACCTTATAAAATATGAAAATAGATATTCCCAAATATTTAATATAGGCTGGAAATTGCAAGCAACATATATGGATAAAAAATAATAATAAAAAAACGTTATGACCCGCCCCGCAAATAAAGTGACAATTTCTTTACCTGCCCCAACCCGAACCGGGGTCCGCGGGTTACGAGTCGACCCGCGCATCACTAGAGTGCAGTTCATGGTTGCATAAATTTCGTTGATAAAGATACAGATACTGTTTTATTGCCCAGCCCTACTTGATTTCCCAGTGCTGTGCAATAACTTGTAGAGTGATTGAGATGATCGTTTGCTTTTTGATGTTTAAGGTTTTTGATCGTTTGCTTTTTGAAAAATAAGGTAGGAAAAAACGACCATTTGGTCACAGTCGACCCTGAAAGTATATTATTATGCCACCACAGATGCAATCCCACTGTGTCCCCACCAGGGGTGTGAACCTACACTGATTTCATAGTTCGGTTCGATTATGTTTATGTCATTGATTCAGCTCAATTCGTTATCACGATGCATTGCATCCTCAATTTTAAATTTGACTTCACATACAATTTTGTCAATAAATACAAGCAGTCAGACTCTGTCAGGCGTTCGTTAACAGCTCGGGGTAAAAATGGCTGACGTGGTTTATCAAGTTAGTGGGACTACCCCCTGCATATTTTATTTGTGCGTGACATGAGCACGTCTTCTCCAGGTCGTGCTTACCAGCTTGTTCATAAAAGCCGAAATGTTATAAATATTATATTAGGTTATGGTCTATTACTGAACCGATACCGAATCGTCCTCGTTTGCATTGCGATGCATCGTAGAAACGATTAATTTCGACACCCCCTAGTCCCCACATAGAAAACTCTTAAATCTGACTGTATTTTGAGGCATAATTCTTCACATACACTGTCATTAGTGTAGATCTCGGTCCTGGAGTAACTTTCACCTTTCCCAGCTTTTTGAGAAAACCCCACATTAAACTAACAGCGTCAAAGTAGGCTTGATTAGGTGTGATTTTACATGAAATGGCAGAGGCGGTTCGGCACATAGACACGGATTAAATGATTTTGCAT
This sequence comes from Pimephales promelas, assembly GCF_988280905.1. Lineage (NCBI taxonomy): Eukaryota > Metazoa > Chordata > Actinopteri > Cypriniformes > Leuciscidae > Pimephales > Pimephales promelas. The sequence continues at coordinate 27,479,133 of NC_142791.1, read as the reverse complement.
TTTGCTAACTTTTGAAGGCTTATTTTGTCTGAAGTTGCACCTTGCCGAGATAAACCACTGGATTAGAAACGCAGACGCAGGCGTCTAAATGAGTGTCGAGGTGATGGACGTTATGTCACCTGAAGTGACGCATGTAGTGCCTTACAAAAGAGTTTCATGTAGTTTAACAGTCTGAGTGAATAGGGAATGGAGAGAGTGGTTATATAATAACTCCAGGCAAACAGGTTCAAAGTGAATTCAAGATTGTTCCTCGTCTGATTAGTTTGTGAGAGTGTTTGGAAAGTAAGCTACTGTTTGAGTTTTGCAGCTTCCCACAGGGAGGAAAAATCTTTTTAATACCTCTGTTGTTTCTTCTACACAAAAATGAGATTAAAGGGAGTCAATCGTCCAAAAAATGACAATTCTTTCATCATTTACTCACCCTCATGCTGTTATTCCTATCTGACTTTTTCTTTTTTGGTGAAAAACAAAAGTTTAGCAGAACGTCTGAGCTGTCAAAGTACAAAATGCGTCATAAATGTTTTAAAAGGCATGAGGGTGAGTAAAATTATTGTACATTTTTCAATTTTGGACAGTCTGTTTCTCAGATGTTTCCAAAGTTCCTTTTTTTTATAAAAAATATCTTCACTCGGGGGACTTATCTGCAACGCTACCAGTGATGCAATGACTTTACCGTTTTTTTTATTTTAATGACTTTAACATTTTATTTTTTTATTTTTACTCTCTTCTATTTATAAGGCAGGACTAATTCCGCCATTTTGCACATTGAGTTGCCAAATTTTCTTTTAATTGTAGCGCTTTGACCATTGAGCGAATCGTAAACACCTCTGATTGGCCATTGTGGATATGTCTGTGATTGGCAACAATGATCAACGCACGAGAGCACACTGATGTGGGCGTCTATTAGGGCTGTCTTTTTACGTTCGAAAACTGATTGCACAATCGATCGGACCAACCAACACAACTTTCGAAAACGAAAATAGGGATCGATTTTAACTGCCTTTTTTTTTTTTAAATCAAAAACGTATTTTAGGTGTATCAATACAGTACACAGAACATGTAGGATGTTGGAAAATAACAGTGTCTTTTCTGTTAAAGATTTGGCTTACACAAACACCCCAGCAAAGTGAGTAAACATAGAAACGCCAGATTGGCTCGTGATTTGACAGCGTTTCCCGCCAAAGCTCATTTTTATCCGCATTTGGAGGGTGTTGAATGTTGCGCTCCTGTTTGTCATTGTGCACGAAACTTCACGCCAATAAATCATCAGAAATATTGCTGGCTTGTGCATATAGCGCAATCTTTACACTCGTCCTAATGCCTGTTAGTTTTCTGTGGATTTGCCTATCCGCAAGTTTCCTACGCCCCATGAGGCCTTGCGTCAAAAGTGGGCGCGACTTCCGGTTGGAAGTAAACAAAGCGCGACTTGACATGCTTGATACTCGTTCATTCAACAGTTGACAGTCATTCAAGTTATAGCGATCCAAACTAGCTAACGATGTGGGAACACAACCTCAACGAAATTAAAAAGGGTGAAATAACAGTACCTTTACCCTCCGCAGTAGTTGATTGGGAGTATTATAATAACATTATTAATAATCAATACTCATCAAGGCATGGTGACAGACAGTTGTGCGAGCTGACAAACAATTAAAATAAAAAATACACACTTAGTCATTGTGCTTTGGAGTTTATTCAAAATTATAAATGAATGTGCTACTTGAATACATTAACTGGCACATTTGGTATTCTGTCAACTCCTGAGTTTAGCTGTAACATCAGTAGCAAACAGCCAATCACATGCTGATAGAGTTTAGAGAATATTAAGAATTTAAACAAATGTACACAGGAAGATTCGTCGTCTTTTGGGAGGTGATGGAAACTACAGTCGTTGGCAGGATCAGAGACGGGCTCTGGCAGGATCACTCTGATTTCGTTTTCAGCTTATGTTCAAAACAATCACGTTTAAGCCACTGAACTAGTTTAGTCCGGTTATACATACAACCGCGAACAGCACATGTTGACCCTGAGCTCCGTAACGACATCTCTCATAAAGATTTGCGTCTTTAAATAGTAAAATAATTCTCCGAAAAACAGCTAGCCTCTTCGCTAACTAAAACACAAAATACCATTTGAAGTTTCACCCACTTTATTTTTTACAGGAGCGCCCCTCGGAAACTTGTGGATATTTGGTCTTTAGATGGAAAATTGTTTTTTACAATCAATTAAAAAAACTTATGTCTCAAAAATTTAACTGGATTTTTTTCACAAAGTGGCAGCCCTAGTGTCTATCAGCGGACCGGTCCTGCTTTCAATCTGTGTAAGCGCTCGCCGCTCGGTGAAGAGCGTCATTGATGAATATTTACAACATCATTTTGAAACTATTATTGCAGCCAATCATAGGCATATCCTATGAGCTCGTGAACATAGTGGCCAATCAGAGGTGTTTACGTCACATTTTTTACATTTCTGACAACTCTATCGCACATTAGAGATTAGACTTTCTCCCATTCATAAGTAATAACAGTGCACCGTCTTTGTAAAGTCTTTGGGAAAAAAAGTTAAACCGCATTCAGATTTGCCAAGACACAGTCAGCAATCTCAGTATGAACTCAAATCTGATCTGAGCTGATATCCTCTAAACAACTTTGGCCCATTTGCTTCAATCTTACTTTTTTTGTCCCCCAAGGAAGAATCATTTTAGAAGATAAAACTGATACTGAGCATAACTGAGTCTAACTCCATTAAATCTAATGAGCTACCAAAAACCCAGATAGCAAACTGCCATTGAATTAACGTGGAAACGACGTCTCTCATGACATTGAAACAACGTTGATTTTGCTCATCGAATTAACGTTGAACCAACGTCAGACGCGGCATTCTTCAAAGCTAAATGAAAATCGAAAATTGGTTTGCTTTCATAACGTTGAAACAACGCGTTGATTTCAAGTTGATTTTCCGTTAGTTTTGAAAGAATGACACGTCTGACGTTGGTTCAACGTTAATTCGATGAGCAAAACAATGTCAGATCAACGTTGTTTCGATGTCATATTTCCACGTTGATTCAATGTCAGTTTGCTATCTGGGAAGAAATTCTTGAAATAAGGAGGTCGGCTTGTTCCTCTGAGACTTTCCACTTTTGAGTGATTGACTGTGATGGGACCTCGACAGCTCTTGATTCGGTCGGATACTCAGCGCTGACAGACTGATGGTGATTTGTATTGAGATGGCGTGTGCGACAAGCATCGTCTGTTTCAATCAGATCCCAGATCAGGCAGACACCAGCTATTGAGCGTGATTTCACGTGGCACACATTTTTCCATGAGTTCATTCTTTATATATGGGGATGAGGAGGCAGCTTGACGACATCATCATGATCCATTCCTACTCTTTATGAATCAATATCAGTGATTCAATTATTTCCACTGAATTTGAGGTTTGAAGCCACACATTTAAAAGCCATGGCTCCATCGAGTACTAAAACCCATCGATGGCACGATCAAAATTAGGACTTTCTTATTAGACGCAAGGATTTGGCAATAACCAAGCTCTCGGGGTGTTTATGATATTCCAGATGCATGAAAGTCATTTTAATGTAGTTAATTATTACTCATAACAGAAGCTTAGCGCAGAGCTTTGGCTTGCTTATTTTCTGAGGATGCTGGAAACTGCTTACAAATGATTATGATGATTTGCCCAAGCCATCATTTATTGTTTTTAATCTTGCCCTCCGCATTGTTGAATTGGCCTCTTCCCAGTCATAAATCTATAATGGTGCTGAAATATGACTCACTATGGCTAATTAACTAGCTCGAGGCTGGGAAATCAGCTGGAGAACGGATCTCTATTAGCTCAGCGGCGCCTCCTATTGGAGCTCACTGACCATGACATGAGCATGATGCTATGCAAGTAAAATTATTCATACTGTTTGCAAAGCAATGAACCAAAAATCAGACCTGGACATGAGTAGGCTTTGGAAGAATGTTCCCAGATTTATTTGTACTTATAGCTAAATATTAGTGATGCACCGATGTGAAAATTTGTGGCCGATACCGATAACCGATATTAACATTGCTGTTATGGCCGATACCGATATTTACCGATGTCGATATCCCTGTATAGAAAACACATAGCGAGGATTAGGGCTGCACGATATTGGTAAAAAATGACATTGTGATATTTTATTTTTCTGCGATATATATATATTGTGATATAAAAACAATTTCACCAGATTACTTGAATTGCTCTATTTGGAAAGAATGAATCATTCTAGAATGACTGGGGTAGTTTTGTCATGGAGTATATCCACAGAAACTAATATTAATAGAATGTTAACAAAATTTGTTAACATTCTATTAATCTATTAACCTTACACTTTACAAGAAGGTTCCATTTATTAAAGTGTTCATTTAATGTACACTTTAATAAATGGAACCTTATTGTAAAGTGTTTCCGATTTATGTATCTTGAGCTCAGTGTTGGACAGAACAGTTGTTTTAACCATTCATTAAAGTGAATCGGTTCAAAGGAGTCATTAGTTCGCGAATCGGACGTGTCACACGTTGTGATTATCCAGGCAGTTTAGAACATCGCACGAGATTTGTCTCGACCTATTTTTACAGTCTATGGTCTCGACAGTCGACACAGAAAACATTTCATCAACACGATAGATTTTTTTTTTGGTTTATTGAAAGTGTGGTTTCACAATTCACAACCAGTAGTTCAGAAGAAAAAAACTTCGGTCTTCCGACCTTTTACCATCGTGTATTCTCAAAGATATTCAGTCAACTCAATTCATAAACATGCGTGAGGGGGAGAGAGAGCAAGACATTTTGAAGACGGCGCGCGTGACCGGTGCTTTCACTCTTGTTCCCTCCGATAAACAAGCGAAAGACATTTTGAAGACGGCGCGCATGACCGGTGCTTTCACTCTCTCTTGTTCCCTCCGTTAAACAAGCGAAAGACATTTTGAAGGCGGCGCGCGTGACCGGTGCTTTAATTGACTCTCGTTCCCTCAGTTAAACAAGCGCACCAGTCACTCATCTACATCACTTACCGGTCAAATATGGCTTTGGCGGGACAAAAATACGCATTAGGAAGGCTGGCAGAAAACAGCTCACCAGTTCCAGTCTTCGTGGCTTGATGTTTAAACGCACTTGCGCTTTTAATACTCGTGCAAAAACAAACATCCCCGCCCCCACGCACGTCAAATACACAGGGAATGATCATCGGCCTGTTCACATCGGCCCTATTTTGACATCGGAACGATACCGATGTGTAAAAAATTGACCAAATCGGCCGATATTATATCGGCGGCCGATATATCGTGCACCACTACTAAATATTTTTGTGAATCAGAAAATGTAACCAATCAGTGCAGATCTTTGCTTGTCAATCAATTTGAGCGTTTGAAATTGCTGACGTTGGTTTGGCTGACATGTCTCGTATAATTTCAAAGTAAAGTAGAAGAAATCAGTCTGTTTAATCACAATCACAACAAGGTCTAAACTGTGTAGAGCTCACCAGATTTTAAGCTGAAAAACTATAAGTACAATTGTTTTTAGACTGATTCACATTCAAGTCAAGGGCCTCCAAGTGTAATCTTTCTCTCTCTCGCAGTCGCCGGTGTGCCCTAAAAATCACATTCAGACGCCTTAATATCCTTCATTATCATTTCTGTCCCCTGGTTCATTTTCCATTTAATATCAGCGCCAGCAGTGAAACTGAATTAGTGCACTCTAATGGTATAAAATCCCACAATTATCCGAGGACTTCTTGAAATGATTTAGAGAGTCTTCAGGAGCGCAGGCTTGGTTTAAAGAGCAGTAGGGGATCGTAACCATTTTAGAAATAACCCACGCTGACTCAAAACTGCAGTGCTGAACCATCAATCTTATCCGTATGTGTCGTGGAAGAACTTCTCCTTATTGGAAAGAATTGACCTCGTATTGTTAGTGCAACACTTTCCATCCCACCCACACGATTCTCGGCTTACATCATTGTGACTTAAAAGACATGTCATGACAGTCGGCAAGAACTCCTCATGTTTTGACTTCTTTGTGACTGACAGGACAGCAAAGCGATTCATTTCCCCTTCGTAGGCCGTGTTCGTCACCAGACTTTTCATTTTGATCTTGAGTCGTTTGACTATCGTTTTTAATAACAGCCTGTCTGTTTACTGAAATAAATGAGAAATAGCAAAACGTCGTACGATCCCTGGGAATTTGCCGTTTCATTGTTCTCTGTTGCTGCTCAATTATCACCTTTGTCTCAGATGTCTCATCTACAATTCATCTGGGGAAATAAACAGACAAAAGAGTTCAGTGGTTCACACATAAAGCATGATCATTTGAGAAATGTTTGAATGCAGATATTATATGAGAGTTCAGTGTTTTCTGAGCACACACACTGGGATCTCTTCTTAACCCCGGAGGAGATGCATGTAAGATTACTGTTTATTTTTTCTCTTTAAGAGAAACGTTTGAGAAACATGAGAAGTGGACATGAAAAAAATATCTTTTTTCTTAATAATTTAAAGGAGTAGTTCACTTTTAAAAAAAACTTTTGCTGATAATTTACTCACCCTCATGTCATTCAAGATGTCCATGTCCTTCTTTCTTCAGTCGAAAAGAAATTAAGGTTTTTTATGAAAACATTCCAGCATTTTTAATGGACTTCAATGGGAACCAAAATGTTCAAGGTCCAAAAGACAGTTTTAGTGGAAACTGCAAACTGTTCAAAGGGCTTTAAATGATTCCAGACGATGAATAAGGGTCTTATCAAGCAAAACGATCGCTCATTTTAAAAAAAACAAAGGTTAAGTTTTATAAGCTCAAATGCTCGCCTTGCTCTGTTCTGTGATGCGCGTTCGTGACTCTCCTGTTCATCAAAATGAACAAATCTTTTTTCGTGTCATTCGGTTCATTCAACGAACGAAATTAACGAGTTGACTCTGGAAAAGATTCGTTCATTTTGATGAACGAGTTTCAACAGGAGAGTCACGAACGCGCATCACAGGACAGAGCAAGTTGACCATTTATAAAACTTAAACTTTGTTATTTATTTATTAAATGAGCGATCGTTTCGCTTGATAAGACCCTTATTCATCGTCTGGAATCATTTAAAGTCATTTGAACAGTTTGCAGTTTGCACTGAAACTGTCTTTTGGACCTTGAACCGTTTGGTTCCCATTGAAGTCCATTATATGGAGAAAAATCCTGGAATGTTTTCATCAAAAACCTTCATTTCTTTTTGACTGAAGAAAGAAAGACATGGACATCTTGGATGACATGGGGGTGAGTAAATTATCAGCAAAAGTTTTTTCAAAAGTGAACTACTCTTTCTTTCTTTCACATTCCACCATTCAATCAATTGTCAATCGATGTAATTTTAGTATTTACTAATATTTTAAATGAACTTTTATATATTTTTAGTTTTATTAATTTAAATTTAATACATTTTTGCTTAATTGTAATACATTATTAGCTTTTAACATTCCTATTTATCTTTAATTTAGTTTTATTTCAGTTTTAATGTTAGTTGTTTTAGTACTTCCACTTTAACTTAAAGTTTTTAATTTACTTTTTTAATCTTTTAGATGTTTATATTATATTTTTTATATAGGTTAGGATTTTAATGCTGTTCTCAATGGAATGGATGGATTTAACTCCATAAAATGTTGATCCCAAACAAAATTTGCACATTTAATTAAATGCATTAATTGTTTAATTTTTAACTCAATCTAATCTGCTAAATCTTCTGATAGTCACATTCGTACGAGCCGATTTGTCAGTGCCACTCAAGCAGTATCAAGCTTTCCACTGTCACATCGCTTCATTTCTCTTCAGTCTTTCATTTCCTCCAGGTAAATAAGAAAAGCAGCTTCAGGAAATCTGGGCTCGTTGGGGAGAGTAATTGTTCTTCCGTCAGGGGTTGAGAACGCCGGCTCTGAAACCTCTCAGCTGATGATGAGGAGACGGATGAAGAGGTCGGCTGTCATTTCACACTCTGTGTTTTCTCAGGCTCAAAGCGGCAAACATCGGAAAAACACGCCTCTTCCTACATTATTTCAAAACTCTAAATACGTACAGTACCGTTATAGACAAATCACAGCGATTTCTGACTGAAATGAACACTAGAGGCAGAAAATCACTGTCAACAACATTTATTCCTTTTTCACAGAAAGTTATGCAGGGGCAGATTATTGATTAATAGACTTAATTTGTGCTGTTCATCTCTCTTGGGTTGATTCGATAGGTAAGCTTGCAATTCGATTCTGATCTTGATTCCCGATCCATTAATTTGGCTAAATATCAGGTACAGGAAACAAATCTCTCTCAACTAATGCTGAAAACATACAGAAAAACTTATTATTAAAGGGTTAGTTCACCCCAAAATGAAAATTCTGTCGGTATTTACTCACTCTCATGTTGTTCCAACCCCGTAAGACCTTCGTTCATCTTCGCAACACAAATTAAGATATTTAAGATATTAAGATCGCTCCTGCATACAGTCCATAGGCTTCTTGAGGGAATGACTCTTGCTGTCCTCGAAAAGTCATTAAAGACATCGTTAAAATAGTCCAAGTGACTACAGGGGCTCAATCTAAGGTTTATCAAACGACGAGAACACTTTTGTGCGCAAAAAAACAACAAAAATAAGGACTTTATTTCAACTATTGGTTTATTTCTCCCTCTGCGCGAGTCAGGTTACTAGTTTAATAGCGTAAGCTTCTGTTATTGTACGTCACACGCATCACACACACATGACCAGCGTCGGCCAATAGTGAGCCTACGTGTGACGTACGCAATCACACTACGTTAACTGACTACAGGCCCATGGAGAAGGAAGTGAATAGTTGAAATAAAGTCGTTATTTTTGTTGTTTTTTTGCGCACAAAGTATTCTCGTCGTTTGATAAACTTAAGATTGAGCCCCTGTAGTCACTTGGACTATTTTAACGATGTCTTTAATGACTTTTCGGGGACAGCAAGAGCCAGTCCCTCAAGAAGCCTATGGACTAGTATGCAGGAGCGATCTTAATATCTTAATTTGTGTTCTGAAGATGAACGAAGGTCTTACGGGGTTGGAACAACATGAGGGTGAGTAAATACTGACAGAATTTTCATTTTTGGGTGAACTAACCCTTTAAAGGTTAAAATTCACAACCCATTCTTATAAAATGGATATAATGTGTTTTTTATAATAATGTTATGTTTTTTGAGTAAAATACATTAATATAGTGCAAATATTTAGCAAAATGCTCTTCTCTATAGTTTTCTAGCTATCTAACATGCTGTATGGTCATCGGATGTCTTTCCGTGAGATTGTTCATAAGCGATTTTATTCGTGTCTTTCTGCAGAAGACATGATTTATTTCAGTAAGCTGCACTAGGGCTGTCAATATTCCTCTATAATACTATTCGAATTCCATATTTTATGTAATATTCGAATAATATTTGAATATTAAATGCTCAAATTCATTCTATTATAGTATCGAATAGTATTGTTTTTTTAAATATTCAAATTATGTTCGAATTTCGGAATTCGTTCCAACAGCCCTACTGCACTGTATCTTTCACCGTTCCTTCTGGTGTTCTTTCATGCTATAACTAGTAATAGAGGAACACCGATCAGTTCACATGCGCTTGATTTGAGGCGTGTTCACATTACCAAAATGATGATTTAACTTTTCTAATTCTTGTCTGTTGACGCATCGTCAGTGTCCTCTTTCCATTTATTGAAGTTTCTTGGGCTGTTTTGGACACATCACGTGTCTTTCGTCTCTTCTTTGTTCAATCTGTTGCTGATTTGCATGATTTGCTGGCTCAGGTTTGTTGTTGTGAGCAGTTGCAGTCCTCTATAAAGCTGGATTCATCTCAACTGCAGTCTTCGAGTGGGTGTTCGGCTCGTCTGTCCTCATTTTAATATTAACGCAGGACCTCCTCTGACCCCATCGCTCTGCTTTAAACCCTATTAAACCCGACTACTCCTTACAGAGACCTGAACCTAATAAGTGTCTGATTTGAAACACATCATTAATGATCTCTCAAGTGCTTCCCAAGGGAAAGCCATAAGAGACTCGACTAACTCTCTGAGTTGATGTTAGCTAACAGCTTGATGCTTTGTGTAAAAAAAAAATAGGAAGCACCAACAAATATTGGGTTGATATTCAAATGATGAATGTTACAACTAAATCATGTTCAGCGTTGGTCCACCAGCTTGGGTAAAACCTTTCACTGAACTCACTGCATTGCATTTTGGGGTTGTCTTCTGTGTGTGTGTGTGTGTGTGTGTGTGTATACCGGGCGGTACTACTGTTCAAAAGTTTGGGGTCTGTAATATGTTTTATATTTTTTGAAAGAGGTCTCTTTTCAAGGCTGCATTTATTGGATAAATGATACTAATAATAGTAATAATAGTGAAATATTATTATAATGTATTGAATATCCAATAAAGTGTAATTTATTCCTGTGATCAAAGCTGAATGTTCAGCATTATTACTCCAGTCTTCATTGTCACATGATCCTTCAGAAATCACTCTAATATAGAATGATGCTCAAGAAACATTTATGATTATTATCAATGTTGGAAAAAAACAGCTGTGCTGCTTAATTACACCTTTAATTTGAGCCAAAATGTGATTGACTACCATTTAAGACATTAATTGTTATGCTTTCTGTTCACAGGTTTCACAATGGGTTATTTTTTTTAATGCATTTATTTATTTATTTCATGGATTTTCTCATTGCAATTATTGCTTATTTATGCAGTTATTTATGAGATTAATTATGCATTAATTGTAAATGCATTTATTTATTTGTTTTCATTTATTTATGCATTGATTTATTTAGTGAAGGTGCTTTGATGCCTGAAAGTGTTGCCTAGATGGACAGCCTTCTACTGTTGGTCTCCATTTATCTAATGCGGTTTATTGCTGGTATATTTTGACACTTTGACCAGCTTTATTGTTGTTTTTCTCTTTTAGCTCTTTGACTGTGCTGAGGAATTGCGTGCCGTAGCATCTGGCAGGATGAAAAAGATCGATTGCATGGTGACAGACTCCCTGGGGACTGTGAGTGCATTTCAATACTCTTTCACTGTACAAAGTGTAAAATGAGGAATGAATTCCCATAACGGGAATCTTGGGAATGAGGTGAAGCAATAATATGTTTCTTTAATTTGTTATAGAGAGAGTCTGTAGTGGTAGAACAGTGGTCGCAGCCTGCGCTCTTAAAGTATGTTCACTACTCGTGTTTTTTTAAAATTTAAATTGCAATCATTCTTTGCCTCTGAGGTCTGATGACTCATTCTGGGAGCTGAGACATGTAATATTCAAGACTTTGAGAGCAAAACGGTTTGAAGTGAAGTTTGCAGAATAAATGCTGATGAAATGCACCTCTGATTTTACTCATTACAGCACCAGAGGCAATTATACTACCTTATTTAAAGTCAAAATGAAACCTATTTACTTTCTCAATGCACGTTTCTTGTATTATTGTGAATAATTCATCAGTGCACGTCTGCATGTTAGTCTCTAAAAAAGGTTTGTCTGTATAATCTTCCTGTAAAATGTTTTACAATAAATTTTCGATGGATAAAATCAAAATCGAATGCCGTCCTATACTCAGAAATATGTTCGCTGCATTTTTTAACTTGGTATTTTTGTCTTGATTTCCAATACAAATATCTAAACATTCTCAAATGAAGATGCATCTTTAGAAGCAAAATTACTTAAGATGTTAAAGGGCACCTATTATGGCATTTAAAATGTTCCTAATATTGTTCTGGGAGTCCCCAACAACAGTTTTACATGAATGCAATGACAAAAAACACTTTATTTGTCTTATAATATGCATTTATTTTTACCTGATTTGCTCACCGACTCCCAAATGATTCGTACAACGACTCATTTTTCCAAAACACTCCTTTGCGTGACGCTAATCGGCGGTGATTGGTCAGATGACCCAGTTAGTTTTTGTTTGTTAGCATAACGCATAAACATATTGATAAAGCACTGCAGTACAACAAGACGCTCTATTCTTTATGACAACTCCAATAACAGCGACAAACATTTCACATATTTAAAAACAAATTGACATAGGAGACCTAGAAGCTGCGCTGAGCGTAACTTAGACACACACACACGCACACACATAATTATTGCGCCTTCCCTCCTCGAGCCCCGACGCTACAAAACCCATAAAAGCAACAATTATTAATAATACTTACAGGTTGTGATTCGAAGGAGGAAGCTGATCCATATACACTTTACCCAGTAGAAACGTGTATACGTTTCTGATTGGTGCCGCGATTTCGGCGGACTGGAAATGAGCTTGAATGAGCTCTTTGCCAGACTAACTTGCAGAGCAAATCTAAATTTGCCAGAAGTTGTCTGAGTTTTCCCAGGCTACCCTGTGGTGGAAATCCAGCTTTTAATGTTGTTTTTGTGTCTATGCTTTAATGAATATGTTGTCGTAAGTGGACAGCATTGTTGAGTATTTCCTCCTTAAAACTGCAGTGAACCAAAGACAGTCTCAAAAACACGGTGTGAAATCGCTGGTGTTTCTGACGTCACAAACGACCTTGTAACCAATAAGGAGTGAGTTTCTATGGTCGCAAGTTCCGTCGTTACCAATAGAGATGGCTAACGAATGATGCCTTCGGGAAACGCACCCCAGATCAACGTGTGATCGTCAACCAGAGTGAGTGAGTGGAGGCGGGCTCATCTTTATATTCATAGAACCGCACATACTAAATGAGGCAAGGGTGTCCAGGGTGTCATTCAAGATATTGTAAGGCATGAATAAGTTTTTAAATATGTAATTTTGCTGATCGAAGATGAGTTTTAAGGAATAAAATTAATATTTTAAAACAAAGAAATAAATCTGCCAATGGGGTCAGAACAATAAACTTAATTCAAAAGGAAAGCAAGTTTATTTATCCGACCACATTGGCAGATAAACTTTATTGTTTTCAGCAAAAAACCCACTTATTTTTGATACTGTATTCTTAACATCTTTTGCATTTGCTTCTCAAGTAGTCCAGGCAAAGTAGCGTTTTACGACAGACTAATTGTAAAATAATTAATTTTTTGCAGCTTAGATCATTTCTATAAGGTGTCCAGATACTAAAAGTCCTAAGAAATCCTTGTTGAGTAAATATGTTAAACTCTCATCAATCCGAGATGTGTGCCAATAAGGCCAGGCAACAATACACCCCAATGCGGCTATTTTTTCCCTTTACTCCTACCAAAATGAAACTTTACACAATGAAAGTACCCATGAAAAGTATTTTTTTTTGCATTACAAGTTTCTTTGAAAATTAATTTTAATATGCAAATGAGCTATACACTAATCGAAAATGGCCAAAATACACCCAAATAGGCTTATTTTTTTTCCTTTACTCCTACCACAATAAAACTTTACAAAGTAAAAGTATACATAAAAAGAAACTTTTTTTTGTATTACAAGTTTTTTTTTTAAATGAATCTGAAAATGCACATGAGCTCCACACTTATTGAATATGTCCTAATGTGCAGAGGGAGAAACGCCCTTCATATGTATGACAAATCGGCCCAATCATCCTACTATCTTGATTTAAGAACGTACTGGAAAACAAGACAAAAACAGCGAGTAGGATATTCAAACATTGCAGTGTTGTGTTAACAAAGTAAGTTGGTTGCTCTTGCGAATCCCATTTCAATATGACTTTAAATTCACCAATGCTTTAAATACAGTTGTCAGCTCAAATGGTCCTTGTGCGCCCTTTGCTAAATGGGTGTTCTGGTCAGCCATGTGATTTGTGACGGAAGTGTGTGTCGCCATCAGATAGCTTTAATGTGACAGAGAGGTGCAAGATCAACAGAACCGCCACTTTCTCAATCCACACGTCACGTTCTGCATCGCCGGCTAGCATCAACGTCAAGCGTGAGCAGCAGTGCAGCTGCAAATCGTTTCTAATGCCTTTAGATGAGGACACACAGCACCGCGAGTAAAGACGAGTGTGTTCACGCCGACCACCTTTAAGTGCTTTTATAATTACGTGTCCAAATGTCATCTCAGAGCGATGGTGCGTGGAGTCGAGGTGGAGGGTGACTTCCTGGACAAATGAAAAATCACTTGTCTCAGTTAGACGGCAATAAGAGAAGCGTTGTAGCCTATGTCTCTTGCTTTTCAGATTTTTTGAGAAGTCCTCCAGTAATAATCTCACATGTGTGAGTATCAGAAGCAATCTCAATTTGAGTTTCTAATCAAATTCGTCCAAGACCAAATTATCTGATTACTTTTATAGCTTACTGTACATCAGGCTCATTTGTGTTTATCAGGGTTTTTTATCTTTAACTAAAACTAAAATCATAAAAAAATCATGAATTGAAATGAAATAAACAATAAATTAACATTTTTGCCAAGGCAATATTTCTTATTAATGATATAAACAAAAACTTAATAAAAACTGAACACATTGAGCTTTCATTTGTTAACATGAACCAAGAATGAATAATTAATTTTAGTTAATGTTAGTTTCAACATTTACTAATACTTTTTAAAAATGTAAATGGTATTTGTTAATGGTGAACTAACACAAACATTTTTAACTAACATTTAAAAAATTAATAAATGTTTTATTAAAAAAAAATGTTGTTGCGGAGCGGGCATGTAATTTTTTTAGCAATCAAAAAGCATGTCTAATTAATTGAAATCATGTATTATGAACATTTAAAAGAAAAAAATATATATATGAAAACATTTCCACTCTAATTCTGTATTGTGTTTTTGCTGGTAATAAAATTAAGCCATAAAGCACTAATTTTATCATAAACTTTTTGTAAAATAACATGCTACACAATGAGCTTTACTGTCAAATTTTAATTTAAAACATGCATTATTCCTTAAATTCCTTAATAATTTATTTGGATTAGTGTTAGTGTATTATTACATTAGGACATATCTATATTAACAGTAATATATTTCTGATAAAAAAACTGAACTTTTATTTTGACGGGTTGCCGCAATGACCTTTTGAGTTTCTGTGTGTTTATGTCATGATGATAGTTTCTCAAAAGAAGCTGTTAAATGTCCACAAAGTGACTTTCAGAGTGGATCTAGAGCCTGGAGAGGAACTTCATACACTTTTGTCTTCATATAGGCGAAAAACAGCGTAAGCATCACATGGTTCTCAATCTTCAGTGTTTATGTGTGTGTGGTAAATGAAACTGGGCATCTGCTTCACAGGGAACAAGGCAAGCAGGATTCGTATTTAAATAGTCTTTGTGGTTTAATATCCACACACACTAGTCTACATCGCGATTTGATGTAGGATTAAAAAAAAAATATGCTAATGCTGTAAACTACATAGGGAGCCACACATTACTAAAACATTAAAGGCTGTAGCCTACCAGACTTTAAACCTAAATTGAGATGCTGTTTATTTTTTAGATATAATAATCAACACACAACACATTGTATGAAAACATGTAAACTGAACATTAGGCAGTTTTTACATTAACTTGTGTTTTTACTCTAGTAATTTACACAGTTGTCATTTTCATGAAAGATATTTTAAACATACATTAAATAATCAAGATATCATTAACAGGTTAAGTAAAATATAATATGTAGGCTAACATAGTGCATTTATTTAGCTAACAAGAGTTCATTTATAGGAAGTTGTGGACACTGAATTACGTGCCTATAGACCTTATGCACCAGAGAAACGTGGGCGCCGTCATCTTTAGAATATTGTCTTTGAACTTCCGGTTCTGTATATTTGGCATATTTGGCTATGGCATCGCTGTCGAGGAGTAATTAGCTGGTGAAGTGGATTTACTTATTGTAGAGTTAACAAAAGTTATCATGAGCATTGTAATGTTTATCATAAGCATTGTAAAGCAGATGTCTTAACAAATGTCGAACGGGAATTTTTTTTACGAGCAGTTCATTCATACCTATGCAAGATCGCTGTGGAAATACAGACCCGAAGTCAAAAGACAACGAGCGCAACGCTGAAAATGGGCGGGGCTACATAAGGTCTATAAAGTGCCAAAGTGATGACGTCACTTTGTAGGACAACTCGGAAGCTAGCGGCGCATGGGTTCCGTCGGTCGAAAAGCAATGCATTTTCCCCATATACTTCGCAAAAAATAAGATCTGTGTTTAACAAACGGTTGTGACACTTACACGTTTTGTCTAGCAAGATAATCTTTACAAGTTAATCCAAAATGTATACATTTTGAAGCCTATATCTATTTATATATCTATTTTTAGTATATATTTAAAAAACACAGACACAATAAAGTTTAAAAAACCACAAGCAGGTTATAACTGTGTGTTCTGTCATAGATCAAAACGTGAAAATACGTAGAGGCTTTGTTCACCACAGACCTTATTTCAGGCGATTTAGCAAAAACCCATTCAAAAATCCCATAGGCTTTAGAGCGAGGGAACCGTAATGCTAAAATGCTAACTCACTTCCACGTTGTGGCCTACAGAGTGACGTCGTAACTTCGGCACTCTATTGAGGTAAATATAATTCTAGTGACAAGCTATGCTGTTAAATTGACGTCTTTCCGCTGCTGAAACACTGATTGAGCGATTACACGAGGTATGATGCCTTTCAGTAACTACACTATTATCTTTCAACATACCTTCATGTGTCTTTTCTGAGATGAACGCGTTTACTCGCGCGCCGCGTCTCAACGGAAAAAACGCTGCGCTGCCAAGACGCTCTCAAGTGCCCAAAGCACGGCGTCTTCAGCTGAGCATCTAGCGTTTTCAGCTGGCTAAGGCCGTGTGTCCACCAAAGCGTTTTTATCCAGCTGAAAACGCTAGCCGCTCTGCTGAAGACGCCGTGCTTTGGGCGCTTGAGAGCGTTTTGGCAGCGCAGCGTTTTTTCCGTTGAGACGTTTCGTTGCTATGATACAGAATATCCGCAGCAGTTTGAATGTTGTGACAGTTGGTCGGTGTGGTATTAGTCCCGCCCCTCCTCTACTGTGATTGGACGGCTGGGTAAAAAGTGACAGTGATGAGCGCTGCGTTTTATCCAAAGTTCAACATTTTTCAACTCCCAGCGACCAGTAAAAAACGCCGGGCGCTTCAGTGTGAAAAAAATGCTCAGCGCCTCGGTACGCTCATGGCGTTTAAAAAACGCGGCGCTCCCATTGAAAACAATTGAAAACATACGCCAGGCGCGTGGAAAAACGCTTTGGTGGACACACGGCCTTAGACTACAAAACTGAATTCGTTGTGTACTATACACATAAGACATGAGGTCTATTGAGCCGGACTGGGCGGGGCCGGGGTAGCAGGGGGCGGGGCGGGGCGTGTTTGGTTCGCAATGAGAGTATCGCGATTCGAATCTTGAGTTCAGTATCGCGGTTTTTCGGTTCGGTTCGAAAATCGTTACACCCCTATCCGCCATGCTTATTCGAGACTTTGCGAGATTTCCTGTGTTTACAGTCCAGAATCTGGTTCAAAATCTGTTGGTGTGTGTGTGCTGTCTTTGTCACATCATGGCACACCACACACTATAGGAGCAAAACTAGGATTATTTGTCCTCGTGTTTGTGGTCTATCACATTTTGGAAAAAGTGAATAAAACACTGAATAAGTAACAGTAATATTCGCAATAACATATCGCTTTACTGAATAATTAAGTAAACCTAATTTCTTAATTTATCTTTGTTAAGAAACCTGGCTACTCTCTGCTGTCTCGGACGACGACATCACTTCCTGTCGGCCACTATAACTTCTGTTGGTTGTTTTTCGCAACCCCACCACTAGAAGTCGCTAAAAATCACACACTGTACCTAATAAAATAAAATGAAAACAGAATAACAAAATAGCAATAGTATAGCAGATGCTAAAATAAGACTGGTGTGTATTTCTATTTACTAAAATGGATTTTAGGAGCTAAAGTTGATATTTAAATAAATGGAGAACTCCATTAAGACTCCTGAGCTTTGAAAAAGGTACCAGTCTGAGCAATAAAAGGCTTAATGTCTTTCCGTCTGTTTTTTATTGTTCATTCTGTATCTTTTAATGTCTGGTTCATTGAAACACCTAGAGCGCATCAGCTATGAATGTACCATTACCGCTGTTCCTTAATCAGCTCTCTGGCAGCACTGTAATCGGTGCGCTGTGATTGGCTGATTCTTGTAAAGGGCACAACCAGGCAGTGGTTGACAACATGCCCTTTTGACGAAAGCTGGGTTATTCAGAGGTTTGCGTTCATCTGTACACAGGCATGTCACGCAGCATCTGTCTGTCAGATAGACGTCAGCGTCCTTTTATCCACACGCACACACTTCTGCTGACCTCAGAGCAGTGCATTAGCCGTGGTGAGGAGTCCCACATGTTTGATCGCATCCTGATAGCTCCTGATTAAATCAATCTGATCTTATTAACAGTAATAGAAGAAGATCTTACCAGTAGTGGCCTGAAATGTTCAGGGATCAAAAGAAGGAAAAACAGCATCTGCTTTTCAAACGCACTTATCAAACTAACGCTCTTCCTGTATCTCTTTAATAGGAAATGATTATGGTGTTCTTTCGCATAAACGTACGCAAAATGACACTTGCCACGATCATCTTAGTCGGGTAATTGTCCAGGTTCACATTTTACCTCAAAGCAAAAATGAAAAATAGTTTGTGTTGATTTTATACACACACATTATTTTCCATTTTTGCTTTCAGGTAAAATGTGACCTGGACATCAGCACTTAAAAATGTATTATATTATCTAATTTACTATAATAATAATTAAGTTAAAGTAGTAAAACATATGCTATATAAATATATGCTTAAAAAATATGAAGCATAATATATATATATATATATATATATATATATATATATATATATATTATTTTTTTTTATTTTATTTATTTTTTTTAGAAAATTTGCTGTTTTTTGCAAAATGACACTTGTGATTATTTTAGTCAGTAAATCTCATGTCACATTTGACCTCTAAATTAAAAAAAAAAAAAATTTTTATTTTATTTTTTATAAAGAAAATGAAACCTACTGTATGTTTAGGACCATGTAGTTTTTTTTAAATTTAGATTTCTTTATTTCGACTTTCTTTGGATATTTTTTATAGTGAGTCTCATTACCACAAAATTGACTATAATATAGTCTAATTTTCTTTTAAAAATGTAATACATTAAAGCTGTACAGCCTATTGTGTCTCTTATAAACAGGCAGCAGAGATCATTTTTTACATTCATAAGGTTTGATTTTTGGTGAAGTATACTTTTTGAAAGGTGTCGTGAGATTCCACCAGTCACATGACCTCATTTGTCGACTCGTTGTTGTTGAAACTTCGCCAGCTCCTGAGGGCAGCACGGAATAACAATGGCAATACTTTCACAGAGTGCTTCTGTGAGTTATTGAGAGATATGTATGCATACCAGGCTGTGTCATTCTTTCTGTGCTGTAGTGTAATGGTGGCAGTGTGTGTGTGTGTGTGTGTGTGTGCATCGCCTCTGGTGGTGGCAGAGATTGTTTCACTTCTGTTGCAGTGCATTTGACGCTGACGGGTTGACACACTTGGAAAGGCTTCTTGTGTATGAGCTGCAGTAATGGGGATGTTGAAGCCACAGAGTCGAATGGCCTGTCAAAGACAACCCGGTTCGGCATACTAGATCTGACTGTGTACCCTTCACCCATCCCTGCCACTTACAATATCAGTGAGGCTCTCCTACCGCCGACCCATTTTAACAACCTCTAGCACTGTTTTCTTACACGTCCTGTTATGCCTGAAAATCTGAGAGATGCTTTTTACACTGCAAAACTGTGTGCTGTGTCATCCTGGGTGGTTTCTAGGGTGTTCTGAGTAATTGCTAAGCTGTTGCTAGGGTGACTTAAGTGGTTGCTCTATATAGGGTTAAGTGGTTGCCCCTGCAAAATTTGCTACCAGTTGTAGTTTTACAGTTGCAAGAATATTCTTTTGTTTTCCATGCTGTTCTGAGTGGTTGCTAGGATGTTTTGGGTGGTATCTATGTGGTTACTAGGGTGTCCATGTTGTTGCAAGGGTGTCAAGTCACCTTCATTTATATAGCGCTTTTAACATTATATATTTTTAAAGCTGCTTTACAGTGATAATGTAAAATAAAGTAACAGAGATTGTTCTGGCTTTACAGCAGCTCTACAATAAAGTTGTCCAGCTCAAGTTAGTTTTGATTGATTCACTTCCGTCGCTAAGATCATTAGTTATTAACTTATGGGCCAATTACATGACACCATTCTAACAGGAAACCCTTAATGTGTTCTGGCCTGTTCATTGATGCAACAGAAGTGTTTGGTGTCCGAGAACGCAAACGTTGAAACAGGTTACAAGATGCAAGCGTCGGAATTATAAGTGTTTTAATCTCTGCACAAACTTTTTTAAAAACGACGCTGATGGCGTGCACATAGGTATGCACGTTTGAATATATATTTGCGCAGGCATGTAGTGTTACTTTACAAATTGACTTCAACAAATGACTTGTCTGGCCTTAAAAATGTACAATACAGACTTTTTTTAAATCACATTACAGCCATGTGAACTGGAATTAATTTGGTAAAGGTAAAGGGAAGGCCTTCACATGGGAGAGACTAGTTGTTTTCCACTGAAAAATGGCAGTTGAAGTTTTTTTTGAAGTTGCAAGAGTATTCTGTTTGTTTCTAGGCCATTCTGAGTGGTTGCTAGGGTTTTACTAGGGTGATCAAGTGGTTGCTAGGGTTATTTTTAGTGGTCGCCCCTGCAAAACAGCCAGCCAGTTGTTGTTTTTCAGTTGCAAGATTGTTCTGTTGGTTTCTAGGCCAGTCTGAGTGGTTGCTAGGTTGTTTTGGGTGGTTGCTAGGTGGTTACTAGGGTGATCAAGTGGTTGCTAGGGTTATTTTTAGTGGTCGCCCCTGAAAAACAGGCAGCCAGTTTTCGTTTTTCAGTTGCAAGATTGTTCTGTTGGTTTATAGGCCAGTCTGAGTGGTTGCTTGGTTGTTTTGGGTGGTCGCTAGGTGCTTACTAGGGTGATCAAGTGGTTGCTAGGGTTATTTTTTTAACGGTTGCCCCTGCAAAACTTGCAGCCAGTTGTAGTTTTTCAGTTGCAAGATTGTTCTTTTGGTTTCTAGGCCAGTCTGAGTGGTTGCTAGGGTGTTTTGGCTGGTTGCTAGGTGGTTACTAGGGTGATCAAGTGGTTGCTAAGGTTATTTTTAGTGGTCTCCCCTGCAAAACATGCAGCCAGTTGTAGTTTTGCAGTTGCAAGAGTGTTCATTCGTTCCTACCCTATTCTGAGTGGTTGCTATGGTGTTTTGGGTGGTCGCTAGGTGGTTACTAGGGTGATCAAGTGGTTGCTAGGTTTATTTTTAGTGGTCGCCCCTCCAAAACAGGCAGCCAGTTGTAGTTTTGCAGTTGCAAGAGTGTTCTTTCGTTCCTACGCTATTCTGAGTGGTTGCTATGGTGTTTTGGGTGGTTGCTAGGTGGTTACTAGGGTTTTTCTTATTAATCTATTTCAAAAGAACATGTGACCGAGCCTCTCTATTTCACTAGCTAAATCTGATTTATTGCTCCCCGTCATTTATATTGTCCACAAGGTAAAAATTGCACTTAGAAAGACATCAGTGCATTCCTCAAACAAACCCACATATGAACAATAATAGTAGTAGTAAAGCTTGCCTTCGCAAACACCACTCATTATTATTATTATTATTATTATTATATAGACTTCAGGAGACTTTATGAAAAAATAATCTAATTATCCTAGGGGCTTTTTATTTGATTGCACCATTAAATTCAGACAGCACGCATTTTTTCCCGTTGTTTCTCTGAATGGAGTTGCTTATTACAGGATGACCCAAGTGCCGCAGAGCAGCAGAAAAACAAACAATAAAACGTCCCCAAGGAGAAACTCTTCTCTGCACGGACTTTCAAAAGAAGATGAGCTTGACCTACTTAAGAACACTCATAAATTCAGCTTAGCGAGAAAGACCCGGCTCACATCAACAGTAAACACCAGGCGTGGAGCAGGTGCACCAATGCTTTCATTTTGTTTTCTTCAATTATGCCCTTCACCTTATTCATACATTTGTGTGTGGCTTGCAGTTTTAAGCCAATTACACCAATGGTCCAGTGCTGGAGGACAAAGACTATTGAGCCGCGGACACACATTTAGCATGGTTAATCCTTCTTTTCATTGTGTTGTGTTACTAACGAACCCTTGAGAGCTGAGTCTTAATAGGCAGCTAATGTCTGTGCGACACACACAGCCACGCGCGCTTGTAAACACTGCATGTTTGGGCGGCAAACAATAACCAATTATTGTGTATCTACTCAGGAAAAAAGGCACAAAAGCTGTCACCGTGGTGGTACCTTTTCAAAAGGTACACCTTTTTGTACCTAAAGAGTGCATATTAGTACTTCTAAGGTAAATATTGGTACGAAAAGTGTAAGAATTGGCAAAAATATGACATTCGATCGATAGTATTGCGATATTTGGGCCACAATTCAATATTATTGCGATTCGATTCTGCGCTATATTGCGATTCATGTCCCCCATATTATTCAAAGGGATTACAAAAAATGAATAAAATAAGATTCACTTCAAATGTCACATGTAGTTCTGTGAACGTTATCTTCTACACATTAACTGAAGTGCAAAAACTTTGTCCTTGAACATTCAGGAACAGGACCTTAAACATAACTTAACTTAAATTATTTGAAAACAATAGAGTAACATAAAGCAGACATAATAGAGTAACATCAACCTGAGAATAATAATGTCAAGGTCTTAACTACACGCTTTTTGATGTAAAACAAAGTTTAGACACACTTTCGATTTGAAAGACGATGTCGTGTTCAACCGGTTGTGAAGGTGACGCCATTTTCATTTAGATTTGTTGTTGAATGCTGAGAACAAAGCACCGGAACCAGCGCCCCCTTTTGGATGTAATACTCAAGTGTAAATTATCAGAGTAAACTAATGGAAAAAACCCGAAAGTAAAACAGATAATTTTATAATTAAATATTGCAATACTTTGGATGCAAAAGCGAGGATGCGCTTATAAATCCAACGTTTGAAGTGAACGCGCGTTCAGAGCTAGCCAATGGTACAGATTATGTGTCCCTAAAGAACCCGCGTATCTAACAGTAGTTCCGCATTACATTAATTAATATGCACGCGAGTTTTATTTATGTTTATACCGCGTATTCTCAGCGTAAATTCGTGCACCGAACCGTGACGCACATACCTTTTCGGTTCAATACGAAAACATGTACCGTTCCACCCCTACCACTAATATTAATACTTAAATGATACATAAGATTGCTTCTGACGGCTACTGTCCCAGTGACAGCTTTTGTACCTTTTGTTGTGAGTGTGTAAGGGGATTTATTCTTCCCCACAGTTGGATCTATAAACAGTAGATGAGAGCGGCATCTGTATCTATTATCAGATTCACTCGTGCAGTTTTGTTCTGGCTGGTTTGTTAATTGATTTGTTTATTAGCCATTGCTAATGATGAATTATTGTGTCATGAGAGCATGTAATATGATGTTATCTTACATCAGCATTGGCAGATGCTTTGCCACGGTTGAAGCACATTGGTTATCAACTGGAGTTTGTATAATGGAGAAAAGATTTTCCAAGATAATGTATTATTTGTCATATCATGTCGTTAGATCATTATTTATTGGATCATGATTGAGCTGTTTTATTCTTTGCAGAAGTTTATAAAAATTTTGGTTTGTCAAATTTTAGGTTTTTGTTAAAGTTTACATAAAGCAAGTATGAAATAAGTGTTTGCTTTCTTAAAACACATTCTTGATTTTTATTAGAGTCAGACCGATATATTGGCAGACCGATATTATCGGCCGATATTAGGAATTTTCCAAACTATCGGTATCGGCAGTTATAATGGCGATAAATGAATATTTCAAAAATAAAATAAAAACGGAGGAAACACGCTTGAACCATGTCATGAGTGTTGGAGTTGTATAGTTTGTCCACCAGAGGGCACTCTACACCGTTCCTGTTGGCAACACTCGTTGAGTTGGTCACGAGACATACATTGCTTGAACAATTAAAAGAACATCCCCATCAGTTCTCTTAACTCAAATAAGCATGACAAAATTTGTGACTATCATGTCCAGTTTTGCTGCTGTTAAATAAGCCGAGAGTGAAGCGGAATTAGCTAGTAATAGTTACGTAACGTTGTTACATTGTAGTTGACTGAGACTGTCATATTATTTTAGTTAAAACTCATAAATAACTACAAATAACTAATGTTAGGGAAATCGGTTAATGTTTTGTTGCGCGTTTCTTAAATAAATAAATTAAATAAAAAAATATCGCCGATATATCGGATTTTAAAACCAACAAATATTTGTATCGGTATCAGCCTTCAAAATCCTTTATCGGTCGGGCTCTAATTTTTATTGTGAATAATTGATCAGTGCACGTGAGAAAAAACATGTCTATTATTTCATCAATAATGATATAGAGAAACGATATCGTTGGGATTACTTTCAGAACGATTTTTCATGTGTTCATGTCAATGCAAAGTGAATGGCACTTAAGGCCCTTACACATTGAATCCGAAATTCGCGCCCACAATTTTCGCAAGTTAAAAAGATAAATACGACCTCGCGTTATGTCAATCACGGCTCCGAATATTTCGTTTGTCATAAAAGATCGCATCCATAGCAAGCAGTTTGAATGGTGTTTTGACGATCCAGAGCCACCGAATCACGAATACGAAAAAAACGCATACAACAATATTGGACTCAGTGTGCTAGGACCTTTATACAGATGTTATTTCCAGATTTTCTGGTGCTCTAAAAGCGCACTTTTCAGTAATTTCTTCAGTTTATTGTGGTTTCTGTTTCTGTTGAATTCGCTCTTTTTACCTCTTTTTAACAATGGGTTCCTATGGAGACTGGAAAAGGACAGCATCCAAAGGGAAGATAGAATCTAATATTTTTTCATATTATGACAGTAAAATGGTTAAGAATGTAATTTCATGTCGTAAAAAGTGAAGCCATCCTGTGTTTTACAAAGTGCCTGAATGTTTTCTATACTCAGGTTCTTGTTAAAATCAGGAAATAAAAGGCTATAAAACCCTCTTTGGAAAGTTGTTTTTTTAGAGTGAGAGTGACGAACCAAGGCTCTGTCTATAGACGAATCCGGCGAAACTACCGGAAGTAAGCGGGCGCCATTACTGAGCTGTTGCTGGGTAGCGTTGCGCCATTGCCTTCTATTGTTTTAGTTGCAACTTGCGTCCACTGGAATAAACAGCTCGAGATTTACGACTGACACTAACGTTACAACGTTAGCCCTTGTATAATGTCGAGTGGGTAAACAGTTTCTGTTATAAATTGTTTCAATGGTGGCAGTAAAATTTCAATTTTGAAGAGAAAACATTGTGAATACCCCGGGTCGACTGCCCCTGTCTGGAGCCGTACGGTAAACACAGATTTCCTGGGCGAGTACAAGACGTGGACATTCGCGTATAATAACAATTATTTCAATGACATAAGTAAAAAAATATAATAAATGTGTGATATAGTGATCAGCAAAATCTCCTCTCTTGTTATTTTTTCTATTCAATTTACATGCTATGGTCATTAAATGGCTTTCCTGAGCTAAATATAACGTTATGTGACATAATTGTTCTCCTGCTGTTATATTGACCTCTTTCCATGGTTTAAAAACAGTAGTTGGTCATATTGTGTATACTTTCTAGCTGTAACGTTACCTTACCCATGCCCGTTGCAATGTAAAAATTAGATAAATAATGGACACAAATGAAAAACATGAATTTGTTTATTTGATTTCATTTATTTATTTATTGTTGCCAAATGGACAGATCTTTTTTTAGTTTCCTCGGTAGCAAACGTTAGCCTAGCTTGCTTGCCAAGCTATTTTCATAAATAATCTGTAAGATCGTTTGTACCTTCATCTGTGACTGGAGGCCAATGTCTAACATCATCAACCCAACAAGTCTGCCTGGCTGTAGCTGTCATCAAGGGTGCGTTATCACCTTATCTCCGAGGTTTGTTTACATCCCGGTGCATATGTCTATGCCGGTGTAACAGCTCAGTAATGGCGTCGCCACAAGATGGCAGCCTACACAAGAACGCTCGTCGGATTCGTCTATTTCAAAGGACAAAAAATGTACTTTTTGCCATTTTCAGATCCGCTGAAAGGTGTCTTCATACTAATGGAACATTTGAACATGGTGTAACCTTGAGCAGTGACATCATAAATACAGAAATAAACTGCAAGCATGCATCATGTATGCTATTTATCTTCACTCTTCATGCATCATTAGTCGTTAACATTATTCAAACGATTAACCACATAATTGATAATAATAGCCTCTGGCTAATACAGTAACGTTGCGCAAGTTTCACACTCCGATCAGACTCACCATTTCAATCTGTAGGGATCATTTACCATTTATTATTCCTATTCCGATCTCATGAGGATCCAGGTGAAATGGAGATGTTCTCCACACCAGCCAGCAGGGAAATACCCTCTGCATTTAATAAAGGGCTACTCGTATGCAGATTATTTTCTCATTTATTTCTATGCTGTTGGTTTAATCAAGCAGTAAGCCTCTGTTTCACGTTGTGTGTAACTGTACCTCGTAGACAAGCGTCCTCGACTGGCTTATTGCTTCTTCACAGGAAGAAACTCTTTTTTTGCACAGTATTTTTTTTATCTTGTTTTCCACTACAAATAAACATTCTTTGATCAAGACACATTGAGAAGCAAATTGACTTAGGATGTTACATCTTGTTTTCTGAAAAAATAATGTGAGTTTACACTTAAAAGAAGAATCTGCAAATGGGGTCACTTTAGTTAATTGTTTTATTATTTTAATTATTTAAGTTTATTTTTCTGACCACATTGGCAGATTTCCCCAATAGACACACACATACACACACACACACACACATATATATATATATATATATATATATATATATATATATATACACACATACACACACACACACACACACACACACATATATATATATATATATATATATATATATATATATATATATATATGTGTGAAGAGTTCAGATTTCAGATGCAAAAGCCTCTAAATGCCATTTGAAATTTTCTTCTAAAATGTAAAATGACCATTTTTATCAAGCTTGTATAAGTTCAGTAATTTCACTTAAATGACAATTAATAGGTAATTATCATTGCCATTTAAGTGAAATTACTGAACTTAAATATACAAGCTTGATAAAAATGATCATTTTAGAAGAAAATTTCAAATGGCACTTAGAGGCTTTTGCATCTGAACTCTTCTTATATATATATATATATATATATATATATATATATATTTATATATATATATACAGTACTATATATATACAAACAGGACTTATATTTTCCTCATGGAAATGCATCTTGATTTAAGAATGTTAGGATTTTTGTACTGGAAAACAAGACATAAATAGTGATTAGGAAACTAATTTTCTATAGTATATTAAATGATGGCAACAGCGATACATTATGAAAATTAAAAAGTTAACTATCTTAACTGTACATTTGTTGACTCATTAATATTGGATCACCAGTGGGCTATATGAATGAGACTATGGCTCATCGAGATTGTTTTTATTATCATAAATTGAAGCTCTTGTGCTGCTGTGTGACCTGAAGTGACAGTTTCATCTTGCAAGTCATTCCTCTGCTTCAGTTGTTGCTCTGGGTTTCAAATGAATCCTTAAATCTTTTCTACATCACGTTCGAATTGAATGGTTGCAACCACAGACCTCATAAAGCCCTCAGCTACACATTCACATCGCCAGCGCTCGCAGCGATACGCACGTACATCACTCTTCCTTCCCTCATTGCTTCTTTACGCCACTCTTGTTTGCTCGGCTGTTCATCTGAACTTTCCTCCTGAATAGGGTTGGGTATCGAGAATCGAGTATCGATTGGAATCGGGACTAACTTTTCGTTTTTCCCGGAATCGTTCAAAAGTTAAAATTTCGATTCCTAGTTTCGATATTCACAGTCCGCCGAGCGGAAGAAGAAACCGCTGAACAACACCAAAGAAGAAGCGTCTACCGGAAGTGTTGGCATGACCACGCGAGTCGAACAGGAGTACCTTACGTCGGCGGTCCAAAGTGTGGCTTCACTTTTCTAAAAATAACGAAATCTCGGCAAAATGAAAAATTTGTGACAAAAGGAGTATTTGTGACAGGAGTATTTCCTTCAGAAAGGATTATGTCCTTCCGAAAGACCGTTGGTTAGCAAGGTTAGCTAAACTTTTTTGACCCTGCCTCTTAAAAGAATCGGAATCGAGAATCGTTAGGAACCGGAATCGGAATCAGAATCGTTCAAATTCAAACGATACCCAACCCTACTCCTGAAACACAGCTTGATTATTTATTGATTGCTGATTCTTTCAGAAAGCATTTTGCCCCTGATCCCAGCATGCAATAGCTGTCATCTCAGCGTCTAGCTAAACTGTAGACCCGATATAGTCTGACAGTGAGAAACACACTTCTAGACAAAATAACCTTTGGCTCGATTGGTTAAATGTTGTTTTTGCCGAAATAACTGAAAGCAAAGTCAACAGTGATTACAAGGTGTTCGGTTTCATTTCTTCCCTCATTTCATTTCTTTATCTAATTGATGACTAGTCTATTCTTGGACGATGGTTTAGACGTCTATTACATTTTCACTGACGGCCCAAACTCTTCCTTGTTTTAGTCTAGACGTCTGAGCTGTGTTTAGACGCTATTAGACGTCTTTTATGTCTGTATGACCGAAGCAGGAGCTTGGTTCGCATTGCCGGTAGTAAGTCAGACTTCTTCCCGGTGCATGTTGGACTCCGGCAGGGCTGCCCTTTGTCGCCGGTTCTGTTCATAATTTTTATGGACAGAATTTCTAGGCGCAGCCAGGGGCCGGAGGGTGTCAGGTTTGGGGACCACACGATTTCGTCTCTGCTCTTCGCGGATGATGTTGTCGTGTTGGCCCCTTCATGCCAGGACCTTCAACATGCACTGGGACGGTTTGCAGCCGAGTGTGAAGCGGCTGGGATGAAAATAAGCACCTCCAAATCCGAGGCCATGGTCCTCAGCCGGAAAAGGGTGGCTTGCCCACTTCAGGTTGGTGGAGAGATCCTTCCTCAAGTGGAGGAGTTTAAGTATCTTGGGGTTTTGTTCACGAGTGAGGGAAGGATGGAACGGGAGATTGACAGACGGATCGGTGCAGCTTCAGCAGTAATGCGGTCGATGTACCGATCTGTTGTGGTGAAGAAGGAGCTGAGCCGTAAGGCGAAGCTCTCGATTTACCAGTCAATCTACGTTCCTACTCTCACCTATGGTCATGAGCTTTGGGTCATGACCGAAAGGACAAGATCCCGGATACAGGCGGCTGAAATGAGCTTTCTCCGCAGGGTGGCTGGGCGATCCCTTAGAGATAGGGTGAGAAGCTCGGTCACTCGGGAGGAGCTCAGAGTAGAGCCGCTGCTCCTCCACATCGAGAGGGGTCAGCTGAGGTGGCTCGGGCATCTGTTCCGGATGCCTCCTGGACGCCTTCCTGGGGAGGTGTTCCGGGCACGTCCCACTGGGCGGAGGCCCCGGGGAAGACCTAGGACACGCTGGAGAGACTATGTCTCCCGGCTGGCCTGGGAACGCCTCGGTATCCCCCCAGAAGAGCTGGAGGAAGTGTCTAGGGAGAGGGAAGTCTGGGCATCTCTGCTTAGACTGCTGCCCCCGCGACCCGGCCCCGGATGAGCGGAAGAAGATGTATGTATGTATGTATGTATAGACGTCTTTTAAACCCGAGCCTGAAGTGAATTAAGCCTGAGGGGACCCTGAATTATTCCTTTAAGTGAGTGCAAGGGTCTATTGTTACCCTGTTTGTCTCATTGCCCTCAATGTGTGGACTGAACATTCGTTTTATAGCGTTTGCTAACAGTGGACTTTATTTTTGTAACTAGTTCTATTGCACCGTATTAGGCAAACATTTTATAATTTGTCGAAAGATTAGAAATGTTGCCTTGGCAAATAAATAAAATAAAGTTAAATATTATATAAATAAATGTTGTTATTTAACATTTTTCTAATATTTAACAATAAAAACACTGTTGTTTCGTACAAATGTGATGGGATAACTTGCACAAATTCAAAGTTTGCATGAAACAGAACTTGCAATAGGCAAGGCAAGGCAATTTTATTTGTATAGCGCATTTCATACATAGCAGAAATACAATGCGCTTCACACAGTATAATATAAACAATTAAAATTCAATGTAGCCACACAACACAGAAATAAATACACATTTATCAAAAATACATTAAAAATAAAATAAAATAATGTAAATACATTTATTTGTCACGCATTAACTGGAAAAAGCATCTGAAAAAAACTTAGTCTTTAATCTATTTTTTAATCTATTTTTTGCAATTGTCTTTACTTCGCTATTGTGACGTATATCCTAGTGAAATGGCTGGAAAAAATATATTTGATATCATCCATGGAAATTGACTGTATTTTGTAGTTAGACGTTGCTAACTAGGCCTTTTTACTTTTTATGTTTAATTTAAGATGTGTTTTTGTTGATCAGATCACAAGTTCCCGTTTACACCTGGGGTTTTAATCTGTCTCTTTTGTCCACTTTCAACCCCTTCTGGCCTGATTTCTTTCAGGGGAGGATCTATGTAAAATAAATGTATAGGCCTTTTCAGATCTTTAGATCTAATGGATAAAATAAGCTCACGCAATTAACACATGAACGCGACCTGAGACGACGGAAAACACACGGAGAGCAACAGCTTTAGTTTCTGCTCTGACAGCCGAACGAATCAGGAATGGAGAGAGAATATTGTGCTCGTGTTTTTCATCTTCAACCCAAACGTCAGTCTTTAGCTGATAAAGTTTAAATCCCGTCTGGCAAGAGATCTTCTCATAATGTTCACTCATTAAGACAATAGACGGAGAGTAGACGGCCTTTTGTGGCTGTTTGAACACATTCGACCTCATGAGCGTTTACACTATGAAAGCAATCCGATCGAATGTGTTTTTACTTCCTCTGGAATTGGTGGAAAGTGGACCTCAAAAAAAACACTTGTATTTAGTGTCGACCACTTGTGACCCGATCGACCAAAAACACAACTTAAAGGGGTCATATTATGCCATTTTTGTACAAGTTAATATGAATGTTTAAGGTCTAAATGAAAACTTGGTAATATACCTTTATTAAAAATTCTCATTAGTATTGTAAGAAAACACTAATTTTACTTGGTCAGAAACAGCTCTGTTTTCAGCAAGCCGTTTCAGTGCATATGCCTTTAAATGATAATGAGCTTCGCTGACTCCGCCCCTCTGTTCTGTGGGCGTTTAGACAGAACGCACGAGGAGTGTTGCCTTGACAACAGATGAGGGATATTTTGGAGAGAGAATGGCAGCAGGAGTCTCTGAGGACACATCTGTGCAACCGTATCAGTTTGAACCGGAGTCGCACCGGAACAAAATGGCGACCCAAAGAAGTTCGACAATTAAGGTTTGAACAGGACCTTTCTGAATGGTTGCTTAACGTAATGTTACTTTGATTTATTTTAGTATGCACTGGCAGGGTAGTGTAGAGTAGTGAGATACGAATGCTATGTGTTTACTTATGTATACGCCAGTTCATTGACAGATTGACGTTACAACTAATGGTCATGAAAAACTTTTTTTCGCGATTTGCAAAGATTCATATAAAGGTTAATAAAACTTTACACATCTGGAGGTGCAGAGGGAACATTTCAGGAGCAGCTTCTTAATGACCCTCGTTTATAAAGCAGTCTGCTGAGAAATGATTCGCGCAAACAAGAAAGGATTGACGTTAATCGTGGGGAATATTCCCTTCTAATCAAAACTCAGCCACTGCGTCTTCAGCGGTTCAGATTTAGGAACATCAGAATGACTGTGTTCGTTATTACACCCAAGAACAGAACAACACAATCGCTTAGACACCACTCTGCTCCAGCGTATCAACAATGACGGACTATATAGAGAGCCTAAGTCCCGCCCCTCCGCTTCCGGCTCATGGGACCTTATTTTGGAAAAAATATGAATGGTAGTCAATGGCGAGAGACAACTTATCTTTTTATTTTGTCTGAACTGTGCCCTCAATTACACATATGATGTTTGTCAATTTAAAAGATAATTCGGAAAGTCAAAAACGTCGCAGTTTGTCATAAAACAGAAGAGTAACATGTAGTTTTATGTGAAAATCGCTCTATGAACTACATCTCCCAGGAAGCGAAACGAGATCCGCTGCTCGTGTGTGTGCAGTCTGGTACAAAACACTCAGGCATGACGGCGTAACGTTACGATTATAACGTAAGACTGTAGAAACAACTAGAAAAAAAAGTTTGATGACACAAACTTTAAGTTGGCTTGAGAAAGCCAGACCAGAGCGTTTGAATAATCTTGAAGTTTGAATGAAGTTTTAAAGATGGAATTAGAAAGAAAGAAAGAAAGAAAGAAAGATGGATAGATTAGTTAGAAAGATAGATTAGTAAGAAAGAAAGATAGATAGATAGATAGATGTTTTTGGCAAGAAGCTAACATGATTAGCATGTAGCTAGCTTGATGCTAATATGATTAGCATGTAGTTAAGATGATTAACATGTTGTTAGCGTGATTAGCATGTTGTTAGAATCATAATAGCATGATTAGCACGTTGCTAGCATGTTTTTAACAAGAAGCTAGCATGACTAGCATGTAGCTAGCTTAATGCTAGCATGATTAGCATGTTACTAGCATCATGCTAAAATGTTTTAGCAAGAAGCTAACATGATTAGCATGTAGCTAACATCATAATAGCATGATTAGCATGTTGCTAGCATCATGCTAACATGTTTTTAACAAGAAGCTAGCATGACTAGCATGTAGCTAGCATCATACTAGCATGATTAGCATGTTGCTAGCATCATGCTAGCATGTTTTAGCAAGAAGCTAGCATGACTAGCATGTAGCTAGCATCATAATAGCATGATTAGCATGTTGCTAGCATCATGCTAACATGTTTTTAGCAAGAAGCTAACATGACTAGCATGTAGCTAGCATCATGCTAGCATGATTAACATGTTGCTAGCATCATGCTAGCATGTTTTAGCAAGAAGCTAGCATGATTAGCATGTAGCTAGCATCATAATAGCATGATTAGCATGTTGCTAGCATCATGCTAACATGTTTTTAGCAAGAAGCTAGCATGACTAGCATGTAGCTAACATCATGCTAGCATGATTAGCATGTTGCTAGCATCATGCTAGCATGTTTTTAGCAAGAAGCTAGCATGACTAGCATGTAGCTAACATCATGCTAGCATGATTAGCATGTTGCTAGCATCATGCTAGCATGTTTTTAGCAAGAAGCTAGCATGATTAGCATGTAGCTAGCATCATGCTAGCATGATTAGCATGTTGCTAGCATCATGCTAGCATGTTTTTAGCAAGAAGCTAGCATGATTAGCATGTTGCTAGCATCATGCTAACATGTTTTTAGCAAGAAGCTAACATGATTAACATGTAGCTAGCATCATGCTAGCATGATTAGCATGTTGTTAGCAAGAAGCTAACATGATTAGCATGTAGCTATCATCATGTTAGCATGATTAGCATGTTGCTAGCATCATGCTAGCATGTTTTTAGCAAGACGCTAGCATGATTAGCATGTAGCTAGCATCATGCTAGCATGATTAGCATGTAGCTAGCATCATGCTAGCATGTTTTTAGCAAGAAGCTAGCATGATTAGCATGTAGCTAGCATCATGCTAGCATGATTAGCATGTTGCTAGCATCATGCTAGCATGTTTTTAGCAAGAAGCTAGCATGATTAGCATGTAGCTAGCATCATGCTAGCATGATTAGCATGTAGCTAGCATCAAAATAACATGATTAGCATGTAGCTAGCATCATGCTAGCATGTTTTTAGCAAGAAGCTAGCATGATTAGCATGTTGCTAGCATCATGCTAGCATGTTTTTAGCAAGAAGCTAGCATGATTAGCATGTAGCTAGCATCATGCTAGCATGATTAGCATGTTGCTAGCATCATGCTAGCATGTTTTTAGCAAGAAGCTAGCATGATTAGCATGTAGCTAGCATCATGAAAGATGTTAGAAAGATGGATAGATTTGTTAGAAAGAAAGATGGATAGATTAGTTAAGTAGAAAGAAAGACTGATAGATTAGTTAGGTAGAAAGAAAGATGGATAGATTAGTTAGAAAGAAAGATGGATAGATTTGTTAGAAAGAAAGACTGATAGATTAGTTAGGTAGAAAGAAAGATGGATAGATTAGTTAGGTAGAAAGAAAGATGGATAGACTAGTTAGAAAGAAAGATGGATAGATTTGTTAGAAAGAAAGATGGATAGATTAGTTAGGTAGAAAGAAAGATGGATAGATTTGTTAGAAAGAAAGATGGATAGATTTGTTAGAAAGAAAGAAAGATGGATAGATTTGATAGAAAGAAAGATGGATAGATTAGTTAGAAAGAAAGATGGATAGATTTGTTAGAAAGAAAGAAAGATGGATAGATTTGTTAGAAAGAAAGAAAGATGGATAGATTAGTTAGAAAGAAAGATGGATAGATTTGATAGAAAGAAAGATGGATAGATTTGATAGAAAGAAAGATGGATAGATTTGTTAGAAAGAAAGATGGATAGATTTGATAGAAAGAAAGATGGATAGATTTGATAGAAAGAAAGATGGATAGATTTGTTAGAAAGAAAGATGGATAGATTTGTTAGAAAGAAAGATGGATAGATTTGATAGAAAGAAAGATGGATAGATTAGTTAGAAAGAAAGATGGATAGATTAGTTAGAAAGAAAGATGGATAGATTAGTTAGAAAGAAAGATGGATAGATTTGATAGAAAGAAAGATGGATAGATTTGATAGAAAGAAAGATGGATAGATTAGTTAGAAAGAAAGATGGATAGATTAGTTAGAAAGAAAGATGGATAGATTAGTTAGAAAGAAAGATGGATAGATTTGATAGAAAGAAAGATGGATAGATTTGATAGAAAGAAAGATGGATAGATTTGTTAGAAAGAAAGATGGATAGATTTGATAGAAAGAAAGATGGATAGATTTGATAGAAAGAAAGATGGATAGATTTGTTAGAAAGAAAGATGGATAGATTTGTTAGAAAGAAAGATGGATAGATTAGTTAGAAAGAAAGATGGATAGATTAGTTAGAAAGAAAGATGGATAGATTAGTTAGAAAGAAAGATGGATAGATTAGTTAGAAAGAAAGATGGATAGATTAGTTAGGTAGAAAGATGGATAGATTAGGTAGAAAGAAAGATGGATAGATTTGTTAGAAAGAAAGAAAGATGGATAGATTTGTTAGAAAGAAAGATGGATAGATTTGATAGAAAGAAAGATGGATAGATTTGATAGAAAGAAAGATGGATAGATTAGTTAGAAAGAAAGATGGATAGATTTGTTAGAAAGAAAGATGGATAGATTTGTTAGAAAGAAAGATGGATAGATTAGTTAGAAAGAAAGATGGATAGATTAGTTAGAAAGAAAGATGGATAGATTAGTTAGAAAGAAAGATGGATAGATTAGTTAGGTAGAAAGATGGATAGATTAGGTAGAAAGAAAGATGGATAGATTTGTTAGAAAGAAAGATGGATAGATTTGTTAGAAAGAAAGATGGATAGATTAGGTAGAAAGAAAGATGGATAGATTTGTTAGAAAGAAAGATGGATAGATTTGTTAGAAAGAAAGATGGATAGATTAGTTAGAAAGAAAGATGGATAGATTTGTTAGAAAGAAAGATGGATAGATTTGTTAGGTAGAAAGAAAGATGGATAGATTAGTTAGAAAGAAAGATGGATAGATTTGTTAGAAAGAAAGATGGATAGATTAGTTGGGTAGAAAGAAAGATGGATAGATTTGCTAGAAAGAAAGATGGATAGATTTGTTAGAAAGAAAGATGGATAGATTATTTAGAAAGAAAGAAAGATGGATAGATTTGTTAGAAAGAAAGAAAGATGGATAGATTTGTTAGAAAGAAAGAAAGATGGATAGATTAGTTAGAAAGAAAGAAAGAAAGATTAGGTAGATAGATAGATAGATAGATAGATAGATAGATAGATAGATAGATAGATAGATAGATTTATAGATAGATAGATAGATAGATAGATAGATAGATAGATAGATAGATAGATAGATAGATAGATAGATAGATAGATAGATAGTTCATTAGTTCATATAGAATGGTAGTTTAATTGAGTCTAGGGCTTCAGGGAATTTAGATTTGAGTTTTTGTTGTACGCTATTGGGCCACCGTAGTCTTGGCTCAATTTGACCATGCTGCAATGAAAGTCAATGGGATTTTTATGATTTTTAATATTAATTTTTAAGAAATCTGAAAGTCGAATCAGTCTAAAAAGATATAGCAACTCGAGTCAGAACAGTCTGAAGGTCTGACCCGAGTTTGGAGTTTGTAGAGTTAAAGCTCTAGGAGGAGTAGCAGTCAGAAAATTTTGAGTAAGAAGAATAATAATAACTAGAAAAAAAAGTTTGATGACAAACTTTAAGTTGGCTTGAGAAAGCCGGACCAGAGCGTTTGAAGTTTTGAAGTTTGAATGAAGTTTTAAAGATAGATTAGAAAGAAAGAAAGAAAGAAAGAAAGATGGATAGATTAGTTAGAAAGAAATATAGATAGATAGATAGATAGATAGATAGATAGATAGATAGATAGATAGATAGATAGATAGATAGATAGATAGATAGATAGATAGATGTTTTTGGCAAGAAGCTAACATGATTATTATGTAGCTAGCTTGATGCTAATTTGATTAGCATGTAGTTACGATGATTAACATGTTGTTAGCATGATTAGCATGTAGCTAGCATCATAATAGCATGATTAGCATGTTGCTAGCATCATGCTAACGTGTTTTTATCAAGAAGCTAGCATGACTAGCATGTAGCTAGCATCATGCTAACATGATTAGCATGTTGCTAGCATCATGCTAGCATGTTTTAGCAAGAAGCTAGAATGATTAACATGTAGCTAGCATCATGCTAGCATGATTAGCATGTTGCTAGCATCATGTTAACATGTTTTTAGCAAGAAGCTAGCATGATTAGCATGTAGCTAGCATCATGCTACCATGATTAGCATGTAGCTAGCATCATAATAACATTATTAGCATGTTGTTAGCATCATGCTAACATGTTTTTAGCAAGAAGCTAACATCATTAGCATGTAGCTAGCATCAAGCTAGCATGATTAGCATGTTTTTAGCAAGAAGCTAGCATTACTAGCATGTAGCTAACATCATAATAGCATGATTAGCATGTTGCTAGCATCATGCTAACATGTTTTTAGGAAGAAGCTAGCATGATTAGCATGTAGCTAGCATCATGCTACCATGATTAGCATGTAGCTAGCATCATAATAACATTATTAGCATGTTGTTAGCATCATGCTAACATGTTTTTAGCAAGAAGCTAACATCATTAGCATGTAGCTAGCATCAAGCTAGCATGATTAGCATGTTTTTAGCAAGAAGCTAGCATTACTAGCATGTAGCTAACATCATAATAGCATGATTAGCATGTTGCTAGCATCATGCTAACATGTTTTTAGGAAGAAGCTAGCATGATTAGCATGTAGCTAGCATCATGCTAGCATGATTAGCATGTTGCTAGCAAGAAGCTAGCATGATTAACATGTAGCTAGCATCATGCTAGCATGATTAGCATGTAGCTAGCATCATAATAACATGATTAGCATGTTGCTAGCATCATGCTAGCATGTTTTTAGCAAGAAGCTAGCATGATTAGCATGTAGCTAGCATCATGCTACCATGATTGGCATGTAGCTAGCATCATAATAACATTATTAGCATGTTGTTAGCATCATGCTAACATGTTTTTAGCAAGAAGCTAACATCATTAGCATGTAGCTAGCATCAAGCTAGCATGATAAGCATGTTTTTAACAAGAAGCTAGCATGACTAGCATGTAGCTAACATCATAATAGCATGATTAGCATGTTGCTAGCATCATGCTAACATGTTTTTAGCAAGAAGCTAACATGATTAGCATGTAGCTAACATCATAATAGCATGATTAGCATGTTGCTAGCATTATGCTAGCATGTTTTTAACAAGAAGCTAACATGATTAGCATGTAGCTAGCATCAAGCTAGCATGATTAGCATGTTTTTAGCAAGAAGCTAGCATGACTAGCATGTAGCTAACATCATAATAGCATGATTAGCATGTTGCTAGCATCATGCTAACATGTTTTTAGGAAGAAGCTAGCATGATTAGCATGTAGCTAACATCATAATAACATGATTAGCATGTTGCTAGCATCATGCTAGCATGTTTTTAGCAAGAAGCTAGCAGGATTAGCATGTAGCTAGCATCATGCTAGCATGATTAGCATGTAGCTAGCATCATAATAACATGATTAGCATGTTGCTAGCATCATGCTAGCATGTTTTTAGCAAGAAGCTAGCATGATTAGCATGTAGCTAGCATCATGCTAGCATGATTAGCATGTAGCTAGCATCATGCTAGCATGTTTTTAGCAAGAAGCTAGCATGATTAGCATGTAGCTAGCATCATGCTAGCATGATTAGCATGTAGCTAGCATCATGCTAGCATGTTTTTAACAAGAAGCTAACATGATTAGCAGAAAGCTAGCATGATTAGCATGTTATTAGCATCAAGAAAGAAAGAAAGAACGAAAGAGAAAGAAAGAATTTTTAGAAGAAAGATGGATAGATTTGTTAGAAAGAAAGCTGGATAGATTAGTTAGAAAGAAAGATGGATAGATTTGTTAGAAAGAAAGAAAGAAAGAAAGAAAGAAAGAAAGAAAGAAAGAAAGAGAAAGAAAGTATTGTTAGAAAGAAAGATGGATAGATTACTTGGGTAGAAATAAAGAACGATAGATTTGTTAGAAAGAAAGATGGATAGATTAGTTAGAAAGAAAGATGGATAGATTTGTTAGAAAGAAAGATGGATAGAATTGTTAGAAAGAAAGATGGATAGATTAGTTAGGTAGAAAGAAAGAACGATAGATTTGTTAGAAAGAAAGAACGATAGATTATTTAGAAAAAAAGATGGATAGATTTGATAGAAAGAAAGATGGATAGATTTGTTAGAAAGAAAGATGGATAGATTTGTTAGAAAGAAAGATGGATAGATTTGTTAGAAAGAAAGATGGATAGATTTGTTAGAAAGAAAGATGGATAGATTAGGTAGAAAGAAAGATGGATAGATTTGTTAGAAAGAAAGATGGATAGATTAGGTAGAAAGAAAGATGGATAGATTTGTTAGAAAGAAAGATGGATAGATTTGTTAGAAAGAAAGATGGATAGATTAGGTAGAAAGAAAGATGGATAGATTTGTTAGAAAGAAAGATGGATAGATTTGTTAGAAAGAAAGATGGATAGATTTGTTAGAAAGAAAGATGGATAGATTTGTTAGAAAGAAAGATGGATAGATTTGTTAGAAAGAAAGATGGATAGATTAGGTAGAAAGAAAGATGGATAGATTTGTTAGAAAGAAAGATGGATAGATTTGTTAGAAAGAAAGATGGATAGATTAGGTAGAAAGAAAGATGGATAGATTTGTTAGAAAGAAAGATGGATAGATTAGGTAGAAAGAAAGATGGATAGATTTGTTAGAAAGAAAGATGGATAGATTTGTTAGAAAGAAAGATGGATAGATTTGTTAGAAAGAAAGATGGATAGATTTGTTAGAAAGAAAGATGGATAGATTAGGTAGAAAGAAAGATGGATAGATTTGTTAGAAAGAAAGATGGATAGATTAGGTAGAAAGAAAGATGGATAGATTTGTTAGAAAGAAAGATGGATAGATTTGTTAGAAAGAAAGATGGATAGATTTGTTAGAAAGAAAGATGGATAGATTTGTTAGAAAGAAAGATGGATAGATTTGTTAGAAAGAAAGATGGATAGATTTGTTAGAAAGAAAGATGGATAGATTAGGTAGAAAGAAAGATGGATAGATTAGTTAGGTAGAAAGAAAGATGGATAGATTAGTTAGAAAGAAAGATGGATAGATTTGTTAGAAAGAAAGATGGATAGATTAGTTAGGTAGAAAGAAAGATGGATAGATTAGTTAGAAAGAAAGAAAGAAAGATAGATAGATAGATAGATAGATAGATAGATAGATAGATAGATAGATAGATTTATAGATAGATAGATAGATAGATAGATAGATAGATAGATAGATAGATAGATAGATAGATAGATAGATAGATAGATAGATAGATAGATAGATAGATAGATAGATAGTTCATTAGTTCATATAGAATGGTAGTTTAATTGAGTCTAGGGCTTCAGGGAATTTAGATTTGAGTTTTTGTTGTACGCTATTGGGCCACCGTAGTCTTGGCTCAATTTGACCATGCTGCAATGAAAGTCAATGGGATTTTTATGATTTTTAATATTAATTTTTAAGAAATCTGAAAGTCGAATCAGTCTAAAAAGATATAGCAACTCGAGTCAGAACAGTCTGAAGGTCTGACCCGAGTTTGGAGTTTGTAGAGTTAAAGCTCTAGGAGGAGTAGCAGTCAGAAAATTTTGAGTAAGAAGAATAATAATAATAATAAGTTTAAATAGGATTTCAGTAAGTTGGCTTTCTCAAGCCAACTTAATAATAATAATAAGTTTAAATAGGATTTCAGTAAGTTGGCTTTCTCAAGCCAACTTAATGACAGTCAGCCTCAGTAAAGTTAGCTTCATTCATTGGGAGAAAATGTGTGCCTTTGGGATTTGTAGTCTTTGTAATTACGTCTTATACCTCAACGGTTTTACATCAAACTGCGACTTTCTTTACTTTAAAATGTATCTTTTAAATTGACAAACATCATACGTGTAATTCAGGGCACAATTCAAACGAGATCGAAATATTTGTTGTCTCTCGCCATTGACTACCATTCAATATTTTTCTGAAATAAGGTCCCATGGTGGTCGACCGGAAGGGGAGGGACTTAGCTCGCTCAGGGCGGGTCTGTGTTGAAACGCTGCTGTCAATCAACAATCGTGGGAGGGGCATCCGATTTAGTGTCGTCACACAGTCGAACGGCTCGATTTGAGACGGGGAACACATATAAGGAGATTAAAACAAAACCACTGGATGGATTTTTATCATTATATGATGGTTGTGTACAGGCACTGCCAACACACATTTCAGTAAAATCAACTTGTAAAAGTGCATGCACCTAAACAGGGCCTAAACGGAGAGTGTGATTTGTGGAGTATATTTAGTCTCACCATCCGTCGAGACGCCCGTCAGAAAAGAACAGATGGCTTTCTGAGGGGGAGGGGAGGTTAAAGTTTTGCACGTGAATTAAAAATAATGATGTGTGCACACTGCACAGATAAATCATTTATTAGAAACACCATTATGTTCTGTAATGGTCAACTTTGATGTGATAGTAGTGACTTTAGTGTTTATTGTTCAAATCAGGAAGTGCAGGAATGAGCAAATTCCACTAATGAATCCATGAGAACAGAGACATCCCCTGAGCTATGAAAGAGACTTCATGAATCACGAGCTATGACCTTGGATGGGTGCAGGGGCGAACATGCGTTCTGCTGCTGTGGATTCACAGTGATTCAAGAGCTTTGGTCCACACACACATTCTAGTGAGCATTACGACTCTATCAACTTCAGTGCTTTATAGGAGCCATATTTCACACTCTTGTATTTCCTTTTCCATTGCGAGCTTAGAATTAAAGCCGTGTTATCTCTGTATTGATTTGTTACCATAGTGTAATTGGCTGCTAAATACTGCATAGCTTATGGTGTGTAAATGTGTGTTGTCGTCTATCATCTTTTTCCCTGCCAGCAAAACGTTTAAATGCCCCCTTGATTATTTTGTTGTATGACTATCTGAACAAACAATATATCAAAAGAAACAACAAACCCTCTGTTTTTAATCAAACAAGCAAAAAACAATAACATTAATTCTAATTCAATTTTTTATCAACACTTCACATTTCATTTAGCTGACGCTTTTATCCAAAGCGACTTATAATTGCTATATATGTCAGATGTCGCACGCCTCTGGAGAACTAGGGGTTAAGTGTGTTGCTCAGGGACACATTGGTGTCTCACAGTGGATTTGAACCCGGGTCTCTCACACCAAAGGCATGTGTCTTACCCACTGCGGCATCACCACCTCTAGGGTTGGGTATCGAGAATCGAGTATCGATTGGAACCGAGACTAACTTTTTGTTTTTCCCGGAATCGTTCAACAGTTAAAATTTCGATTCCTAGTTTCGATATTCACAGTCCGCCGAGCGGAAGAAGAAACCGCTGAACAAAACCAACGAAGAAGCGTCTACCGGAAGTGTTGGCATAACCGCGCGAGTCGAACATGAGTAGCTTACGTCGGCGATCCAAAGTGTGGCTTCACTTTTCTAAAAATAACGAAATCTCGGCAAAATGCAAAATTTGTGACAAAAGGAGTATTTTTACAGAAGGAGTATTTCCTTCAGAAAGACCGTTGGTTAGCAAGGTTAGCT
This sequence comes from Pimephales promelas, assembly GCF_988280905.1. Classification (NCBI taxonomy): domain Eukaryota; kingdom Metazoa; phylum Chordata; class Actinopteri; order Cypriniformes; family Leuciscidae; genus Pimephales; species Pimephales promelas. Next base: position 27,436,602 of record NC_142791.1, on the reverse strand, counting down.
AAACTTTTTTGACCCTGCCTCTTAAAAGAATCAGAATCGAGAATCGTTAGGAACCGGAATCGAAACAAGGAATCAGAATCAGAATCGTTCAAATTCAAACGATACCCAACCCTAACCACCTCCCACTTCAATGTAAGTTTCGAAACTTTCGGAAGATATTGTAGCAGAATCACGTGCTATGCATTGCATTCCCATGTAGGGATGGGACGGTATGAAAATTTCATATCACGATTATAGTGTCCAAAATAATCGTGATTATCAATATTATCACGGTTTTGTTAAAAATGTATGAAAGTGCTCAAAAAGAACTGATGCTCACACTGAAAACATTTCAACAAGTTTTATAATTGAAAATCAACAAAAAAAAACCTAATAAAACAAGCCTCTCTATGCAGTTTTTTAGGCAAGATTCTATTCTATGGCATTTGCTTCTTTATAATGCCCGTCGTCAATAGCAACGCATTATTACACAGCGCACATCCATATCACAACGGACACGCGCTCTTTTTTGTTTCATTCAAATACAACTTGCCGTCTTGCGTCTCCGGTTTTTGATTGTATTGCAAAAATGAAATCAGAGTTGATTTATTGTTTACAGAGTTTGATAATATTGGTGTGATATATCTTGTCTGGACGATTGTTTTACAAAATGAATTCATAAACAGGTAAGATTTAAAACATTAGCTAATCTCATTATCAATTCAATATGTCCCCGTAATTATTTGTTAAAAATAAAATCGGTTTAATACGTGATGCATCTTTACTTTACTATCCCTTAAAATATCACTCTTAATAATAGTCTTGTTTGAAGTTGTTCGTTCGTCTTTGGCTCAAATCCACTTGCTACGAACTTTTCTTCGCGGAAGCTTCACGTCTATTTCAAGTGAGTGACATAAAATGTTTCAACTCAAAACAACATTTCGTGCCCAATTGTTTCCCAGACGTAGTTTTGGTATTGAGGTCAAAGTTAACTTGCCTTGCGTTCGGGTGATGATCACACAAGACGACTCGGCAGATTTGAAGTGTTTCTATTGCAGTGACTTTTTGTTCGGCAGACAGGGTGACCATCCTCGATCAAGTTTCCCTCAGGACTTTTGTAAAACCCAAAATATGACCACACCTCAGATTTGGTCCTCTTAAAAGGTTGTAAAATCTCCTGAGCACGGTCACTGCCTTCCACCATTCCTTCTCGAATAGTAATTTAAAAAAATATTGCGTGCTGCGCGCCTGCGTCAGACTGGCCGACAGGATTCAGTGAGTTATTAAAATCGCGATAATCAAACACGGTTTTAATGATAATTAAATTTTAAACGATAATACTAACCGTCAGTACATTTTATCACGGTTTATAGTGAAACCGGTTATCGTCCCATCCCTATTCCCATGTTTTTTTTGTCATTAGTTGTTGCGTTAAATCTGACCCAGGTACAATAGTGCTCTTTTCTGATTGGCTATTGTGTAGCCCCTTTCTTTTTTTTGATTGGGCAGGCTCGACTAAGAGCTCCAGGGGAGACGTGATTGATTCCATAGTGAGAGCGGCACGGCCAGAGAAACCTTGGGCTCTGCAGGCATATTAAATATATTATAAATATTTTTTCCACATAAGAAATACAATGAGTGGCGGGTGTGCATGACAAAAGACCGAAATGAGTGACTGTCACTCTCAATGCTTTACACTTGAGAGCCCTGGTTTGCAACGTCAATTAATGACCCATTTATTGCTTGCTTTTTTTGTAAACAGCATTGCATTGTAAGTATTAATGAGTCTCCATAGCAAGAGCAAATCTTGTTTTCCATGCTATGCCCCCTTTAAAACACTTAAACTCTCAAGGGTTATAATATATGCTGAGGTTTCGAAATGAATCATGAATTGTTTTATTCATGGCACTAATCCATCAGGCCCCAAAGAAAACTTATCACAGTATATATGTTAAATGGTTGGTGATTGTTTAAGCTATCATTACAAGCACAGCAATTACAGTTGTAAAGGGATATTGACTGGAGAAATGTTTGTTGTGAAGCTTTATCAGACATCACTCAGCCCTGTTACACCGGCTTATATGCTATTAGCATGTTAATGAGAGTTTGCAGGAACGCTAAAGGGTTGTACGGTATCTCTTATTCCAGCTGACAGTCAGGCTTCTTTAGTTTGTGCGTCTTGACTCGCCTCACATGTCTAAAAATATAACCCGACTGTGAAGGCTCAGGCGAAGATATTGCTTCAAAAACAGAACCAAAAGCCTGCCGACGGCACTTGTAGTAGTCATCTCTCAGAAGGTTTGACTGGGATTACAGTTGCGCTTCCTGGGATATGTGGTGTTCGGTATCGAGAGCGACGCTTGTAACTCACTGAGTTTTGGAGCCAATCCTGAGCTAATGGAAAAAGATTCAAGTGTAAACTAAAGAGACTTTCTGTCTGACATGGAGGTCTTCAGGTTGATCGTTTTGAAGAAAAAGCATCGCATTCTTGTTTGGCGGGGAATAATTATGCTCTTTTAGAAATGATTGCTATATTTAATGGGTCTTAAATGGGCCGAAAGAGCCATTAGACGATGTTTCTGGTGGAGTGGAAATGGATGCAGAACAAACCCCTAGTGTAAGAATAGCTACTAAATCAAACTTTTGTGACGTGAATGAATCCTCAGATCATGAGTTGGATGTTGACGATTTGATCTGACATTTATTCTCTTATAATATTTGCTGATACCTCACGATACGGTGGGGTATGTGATCGATATATATCGATATTAGATTATACTTCATTTTGATTGTTCACTTCAGACATGCTACTTATTTTAAGTAACTTTGCAGCTACATGTCAACTAACTCTCATTAGAGTATTAGTAGACTGTTAGGGTTCGGGTTAGTTAATAAGTTGACATTAGGGCCTCCACTTTTGTGAAAAAATCCTGTTCAATTTTTGAGACATAAGTGTTCATTGAATCGATTGTAAAATCGATTTTCCATGTCTGAAGACGTTTTTAAATATAGGCAAATCCACGGACACCTAACAGGCATTAGGACGAGTGTAAAGAGTGCGCTTGAGTACTGTAAAAAAATATTGTTGGTTTAACTTAAAAAAAATAAGTAACAAGTTCATTGAACTGGAAAAAGTGAGTTAATACAATGAAAGAGATTAATTTAATCATCAGAAACTCAAAATTATATGTTATCTAAACTAAATAAATTATTTAAGTTGATTTGACAAAAGAAAAAATGTTGTGATTACTACACTGTAAAAAAATATTGTTGGTTTAACTTAAAAAAGTAAGTAACATGGGTTGCCTTAAATTTTAAGTTGATTGAACTGGAAAAAGTGAGTTAATGCAATTAATTTATTCATCAGAAACTCAAAATAATAAGTTATCTCAACTAAATAAATTATTATAAAGTTGATTTGACAAAAGAAAACATGTTGTGATAACAAATCTTGAAAATATTTTTTTTACAATATTGATTTATTGGCGTGTAGTTTCGTGCACAATGACAAACAGGAGCGCAACATTCAGGGATTGAGATTAACACACTCCAGCCCACCAAATGAGCGGGAAAAAATTAACTTTGGCGGGAAACGCTCAAATCACGAGCCAATCTGGCACTTCTATGTTTACTCGCGCGCTGGGGAAGTTCGTGTAAGACAAATCTGTGCGGATTTAGCACAAATACTCAACTCGCGAGTCCTTAGGATATATTAAATACAGTTTATCTTACAGAAGCTGCTCATTTCTGGCTTACTTGAACACACACGTCACTACATAACACATAGCCATAGGCGGAAATCGCGGGGGGGTCGGGGGGGTCAGGACCCCCCCTATCTGAGGGTTGTCCCCCCCCAAAAAAAAACATTAAAATATGTGTATTGTAAATAATGTAATGATATATTCTTAAAATAATTAAGAAATAAAATAACACAAATGCAAACGGGGCAATTACGAAAAAAGCGTTCTAAACATTTTGAGACCCCCCTCCCTTGCCTCACAGTGCGTTGTTCCACCGCCTCCGTCCCTTTTACCTCAGACACACACATTCCGGTGGCGGGAGAGAAAAACATAGTGTTTGAATAGTTGTGGAACTCCAGTAAAGGGGGTCGCACACCGGACGAGAAGCGTAGCGGCGCGTCGCGCAGCGCCACGTCTTTAAAATTCGAACACATTATTCTCTATGAGTGTACACACACCGGCGGCGCCGTTCGGCGTCTGTCCTCGGCGCCCAGCAACGGCTCAGGACCGTGTTCAAAACCCTGCTGCGCCACAGAGCGCCATTTACATAGTTTTATATACAATTTAAATTATTTTTGTCTCAAATCGGTGCTGACGGATCCTGACTTCGCCCTATGCTGCAATATACATTTAGTTTTGCATTCATTTACAGAAATCAGCTGCTTGAATGACAATTGCTGATGTTATTGGATTTTTCAGGTGAGATCTCAATTCATTCAGTTAACGGTTGCTCTGAGGTAAAGTTTTCAGACCGCAGACTCAGCAACGATTGTATTTAATTGTACATAACAATAATAACAGACACTATCTTCATGTCATTAAACATTACAATATTGCTGGCCATACACTGATGAGAAAGTCCGGGTGCGCTGTGCATTTAGATTCTAACGCTTTCACTGTGATTTAGTTGGTTTATATCATTTAATATAGTTAAATAATTAGTCAATGAATGAAATGAAATCGCTGCGCTGCGTGAGGAGAGTATGTAAACAGATTCACCGCTGGCTTAAACCAGAAAGAAATTTTAAGAAGTATAATGAAATGGTCTCAATGCTACACTAATAATAGTAGTAAGGCTTTCCTCTGTATTTTTTTTGCCTGTACTATTGGTGTCCCCTTCAAATTTTGCTCTTGAGAATTGTTATGTTTATTGTCCCCCCCAACATTTTGATGAAATTTTCGCCCCTGCACATAGCGGCACACTTGTTCACTTGGACTGAATAGTGAATATTAAAAAGCATTTGGTTAACAGGAAAAGACACTGTTATTATCCAACATCCTACATGTTCTGTGTCCTGTATTGATCTGTCCACCTAAACACATTTTTGGTAAAAAAAAAAAAAAAACTTAACTAAACTAAAAAAGTTTAAAACAAAAAAAAAAGTTTAAACTAAAAAAAAAAAAAAATCAATTTCCTATTTTCGTTTTCGAAACTTGTGTTGGTTGGTCCGATCGATTGTGCAATCAGTTTTCGAACGTAAAGTGACAGCCATAATGACATGTAGTTGCAAAGTTACTTATAGTTAGCAGAATGTCTAAAGTGGACCATCGAAATAAAGTGTTGCCGATATTGTGCCTATTTTACACAACCAGTTACATATTTATTTATTTACTCACAAATTCTGCCGCAATTTAACACAAACATTTAATTGAATTTGTAAATTAAATAAAAAAAAACTAAATGATGAAAATTGGCACATGAGATCATCAACAATCAAGAAAGTCTCTCAGTATTTTGTGCTCTCTAAAATGTGCAAATCTAGTGTCCGCACTCGGACACACACACAACAAATGTGGCTAACATTATAGTGTCAAAATAAATGTGTCTCTTTAAAATATATAAATGATGCATTGATACCCTTCAGTCATTAGTCATTAGATTTTTATGAATACATCTTTATCAATATACAGTATATGTATAATATTTAAATAGCAATATTTTAAATAATAATAATAATAAAATGACAAAAGCACACAACAAAATTTCTAAAAATTAAACTAAAATTAACAACTCAAAATATAAACATAAAAGCAAATATTAATAAACATTTTGTGTTTAATCTGTATTGTAAAAAGCTGGTCATGAATAAAGGTGACTTGACTTAAGTAAGTGATCAGATGGACCATTTTCACCTGATGGACAAATAAACTGGAGAAGTACGAGCCACTAGACCATAATATGTTGAGGGCGGACTCTTCTGACAAGGACTGGTAACAAAAACCACCTAGTAACAACACAGAACACCTTAGCAACCAAATAGCAATCACCCACAACACCTTAGGATCAAATCTAGTTTTTCCTGCTATGTAATTATTTGCTCCAATAATCATGGTCTAAATTTATACAGATGCAAGACGCCGGTTTGTGACATATTTCTGTTATTAAATATCTCCTTTTGCTTCTTCGTTTGCCCTTGACTTTATATACGTGTTTGTGTGTGTGTATGTGTGTGTGTGTGTGTGTGTGTTATGAAAAAAGTCACCATTTTATTTTTTTTATTTAAGAATGAGAATCTCAGTATTTCACAGCAATTGTCTCCTCCAATGCGGACTGATTGCAAAGTTTGCATTTATTGCATTATTGTTTTCTTTTACATTTCACCTTTAAATTGGTTATTTGTTCTGGCCATTGCTATTTTCGTTTTATTATAGTTTTAAAAATATGTTATAAAAAACTATATCAAATGTAATTAATACAATGTTTATTAATATTTGCTTTTTAGTTTTATATTTTGAGTTGTTAATATTAGTTTAATTTTGTGTGCTTTTGTCATTATTATTATTTATTAAATTTGCCTATTTAGGGTTTATTTCAATTTTATGATTTTATGTTTATTTTCAGTTTTTATTTATTTCCAGTTCAAAAATTGTGACCTTTCGAATTTTGGTTTAGTTAAAAATTTTCAACTAATATTTATATTTTATTTGATTTCAATTAACAGTAATGTTTTTAATAGTTTTAGTTAATGATAATAACCCTGGTACCAATTTTAACCACTTTAAATTATTTTTACTGCTTGGAGAAGCAATTTTTAGAGCAAAACATTTTGGTTTCTGTCAAGCAGGAGCTCTGAATGATAAAACATCTTAATGGTCACACATTGATGGCAAAGCAACACATTTGCATAATTGGATTCCACTTTAACATCATAACATGCTCATTTTGAGGCGCGAGTAAGGACGTCAGAACACGGTTCTCAAACGTATTGTGATGCACTGATTAGCATTCTTCATTTGTGGGGAAGTTCATCCAGCCTGTGATTCTGATTGATTTTTAAAGGTTCACATAACCATCAAAGCGCCCTCAGAAAAAATTATGGGGCTCTTAATTGCAATTCAAGTGTAAATCTATATGTCAGAAACGCCATGGAAGAACTGGAGGTTATTTGTCTATAGTGAGACGATGTTCTCCGGCTCAGCGTTTGATGTAGATATCGAACCGAGTCAAGTGTGTGCGTGTTCAAGTAGTTTTTCTTCTGCCCTCCCTCTTAGTTTTTAACGTCTACTTTATGAATGTGTGTCCGATAATGCGTTTCCCAAGGGAAAATACAGACTTGAATCGATGATCCTTGAATAACACGGGCCGAGCATCGGTCATCACACCCAAACACACATGATCTTCTATTAATGGTGCTCATCATTATCTGGTGAAGCAGTTAAAGGAGTAGTTCACTTTTGAAAAAACTTTTGCTGATAATTTACTCGCCCCCATGTCATCCAAGATGTCCATGTCTTTCTTTCTTCAGTCGAAAAGAAATTAAGGTTTTTGATGAAAACATTCCAGGATTTTCTCCATATAATGGACTTCAATGGGGACCAAACGGTTCAAGGTCCAAATGACAGTTTCAGTGCAGCTTCAGAGGGCTTTAAACGACACCAGACGATGAATAAGGGTCTTATCAAACGAAGCGATCACTCATTTCAAAAATAGATAAAGTTTTATAAGCTCAAATGGTAGGGGTGCACGATTCAGAAAATGTCACGATTCGATTCGATACCGATTTTTTGTCTCAAGATTCGATTCAAAATCGATTTTCAATTCAAAAACGATTCTCGATTCAAAAAACGATTCGCAGGTCTATATAAATGTAGTTTACTTTTTAGTTTACTTGTCTTCATACAAAAATAAAAACTTTTGCAACTAAAAAGTGCGAAGTGCCAAGCTTTGGCCAGCTTTTAAATACATTTAATTCAAGTTTAAAATAAAACTTAAATAAAAAGCTTTTACATTTAGCTTTAAAGTGCTGTAGTCAGATCAAACAAACAATTATGCTAAATGTGGTTTAAGGAGTAGGCCTACTTCAGCTACCAGGTTGACTGTTGAAATGTAAACTCGACTGGGCACATTGAACTTCCTAAAAATATATACTAATTTCATAGAACCCTTGCGAAAATATTTTAAATAGATTTAAAAAAGCCACCGCTACTGGTAACATCTATGGTTAGATTGATTTGTTTAGATCCAGTGAAGTCGTTCATAGGCGCGTAATTTGCGGGTATCTCCAGATAACTAGCAGAGCATTCATTTAGTTCGCTATTAAATAAGAGACCTGTTGTTTTTGAAATCAAGCTGAGCGCTCGTGTCCGCTGCGATCAGAGTTCTCTTTTACTGTCTATGGTTCTCTGTGGCCATATGCTCTGTGGCTCGCGCAGTCTTCTCTCGGACGCGCGCTTCAATCTATCGCCGTTGTGGAGACTCCGGTGAAATCACAAAATAAAATGCACACAAACGTGATGAACATATTCGGTTTTGATGAGAGAGAGAAAAAACTATACGAGTGCGGTTTAGAACCCGTCACCTCTGACACGCTTGGCAAAAGATCTACAGAACTCAAACATAAGATCTGCGGATCGATGCATTTATTTACGGGTTGATCATAGTGATGGGAAGTCCGGTTCTTTTCCGCGAACCGGTTCTTTCGGACAGTTCGTTTTAATGAACCGGTTCAAAAAACCGGTTCACCGGTTCTTTTACGTCATCACGTAATGACGTCAATTCTATCATCCCGGCGGATAAAAATACTTCAAATTTAAGGCATTTGTAATCACAACTTCAGTTAAATAATAGTATGCATTGTCATAATCATCTTGGATAAGTTTCTTACATTTACATTTTGAAAACGAACCTGCTGCAGCCTAGGCGATGTGCTAACGTGGATGTTTTACATGTTTTAAATATATAAAATGCATAAATGGTCTTCATCATTTTATTTGTTATTAAATAAACTTACATTTCGCCGATTCGCCCTCTCATTTAAGTCCCGGGTTCACCCGTACTACTGTGCTCATGTATCAGCACAGGATCAGCCGGCCGAAAGAAAGTTCTGTTCAGAGACGGTGCTATCACGCATGCGCAGTATCTCCAGCTCATCGGTTCTCCGTATCGAACGTGTCCGAAAGAAACAGTTCTCGGTTCTGTACTAGTGATTCAAGAACTGCAACATCCAGTTCTCGACTCGAGAACCATAGCATAGCTGTGTGCTGAGCTGAAACCTGAATATACAGTCGACAAAACTTAAAAATAGATGCATGTCTGTCTGTCTCCAATATAGCCTTCTGTAGCCTATACATCATGTTTATAATGTGTTAACATAACGAATTAAACATATGTTTAATTCGTTATGTTAACACATTATAAACATTTACTAAGCAGTGCACCAAACCTTGGCAAGAGTTTACATCAATGATTTATATTGTTACTTAGAAATTAAATGAGCTGTTCCTGAAAATATTATTTTAGTATAATAATAAATGTTTGACAGTTTTAGAATCCAATCATTATTTCCAATCGTTAAAATAATACAGTGATACAGTAATGTGATAAACATGTTTCCAAAATGTTTTATTTTGTTACACTTACTGATGTTCAACTAAAGACATGGAAACGTATTTCGTCCCTCAGAAAAAAATGCACGCATGCTCAGCTCATCAACTCATCAGTTCTCAATATGTCGAACGTGTCCGAAAGAAACAGTTCTCGGTTCTGTACTGGTGGTTATCCGACCGCTGTACCTGTATGTTCGGTAGTACACGCATGCGCAGTATCAGCTGCTCGTGCTCATCACTTCTCTCAGCACCAACATATGTCTCCGTTCAGTGAACTTTTTGAGTTACTGAATAAAATGTACTAATGGATATTGGTTTATTTCGATTCGGAGGGACTGTCAGGCATGTCTGAAAGTGAGTAACCTTAGTAACTTATGGTTTAGCGCTGACGCAAGACGCGAACTGTTTCGAAAGATTCAGTCCGATTTAGTGTACTGGTTCGACCGGTTCACTAAAAAGTAGGGATGTCCCGATACCACTTTTTCACTTCCGATACCGATACCGATGCCGCACCTTTGGCTTTTGCCGATACCGATATTAGTCCGATATTTTTTTTTTCGTGGTCCGACGTGCCGTATACGGCCCACAGGGTGGTTTATAGGTTTAACTTTGTGAAAGACAAAACAAAACAAACACAAAAGTAAACATAATACATATCTTTGGAAAGCTGAGAAACTCGTGATTCGAACGACGTAAACCATTTTAAGATACAATCAACACAGCGGGCACAATCTGTCTCTTTGTCAGACCACCAACAGCCAAAACAAACCAACACAAACTGGAAGAAACTCACCAATTAGCCATCTGTTAGTCCACATTCCAACATAAATGGTTTGGTTTCACTGTAAAGCGTCCATACAATCCAATTTGAAGAAGTTTTTAGTCCAAAACAATTGTATATATGAATAAACATCCATGGAATGTAAATAGTAGCATTTCGCGTTAGCCGACAGCGCTATCACAACTTCGACGCACTAATGCTACGTTCACACCGGACGCGAATAGGGCGTCAGGCGCGAATGATTTCAATGTTAAGTCAATGCAAGAAAAACTCCTGCGGCGCGAATGAGGCGTGGAGCGCGGCGCGGAAGACGCGAATACGCCTCATTCGCGCGTCAAGTTGGCGCGAATGGCGCGAATTGAGCGTTGTGCATTCACGCGTTTGACGCGAATTCGCGTCTGCCGCCCGAGTTGAAAAATCTGAACTTTGGCGTGAATTCGCGCCGCGTTAACCAATCAGGAGCCTAGCTGCTTGCTCACGTGGTGAAGTGTCTGGATGCTTCAATAAATTATTTTGTTAATATGACTAAATGCATGGTGGGATTATGCACAACAAAGCAAATGTTTCATCACTTAAAACATTATTTCTATATGAAGACATGTTCATTTTGTATTGAATGTTATTCATTCCATATCTAGAAATAGTATTATGTTGTAAAGACAGACATCCCAAGTCTCCCGGAAGTTCCGGGAGTCTCCCGCATATTGATAGCGTCTCCCTGATGCCCGCAAATTAGTTCAAATCTCCCGGAATCTAGAGCGAGACATACTGCGCGCATAACATACATAGCGCGCTATATATATATATCAACATATGTGCATACATTCGTGTCTGGACGTGAGAGAGAGAAAAAAATCACAGGACAGGTTAATAACTTTTGAAGGCTGGCTCTATTTATTATCAAAACAAAAATAAATGACAGCTATTAGATGGATGAGGGGCCGGGCGAGGGTGATCCTCGCTCAGATGCGGGACAACAGGTCATCAAACTGGGCGCGTGACAGGCGGAAGTACCGCTGACAGCGGCCGTCATCCAGCGCAGCTCCTGGAGCGAGCAAATGGTGAAACTCGCCAATCGGTTCGGCTCCGAAGGGTCCGGTGGACACAAATATACGGCGACGATGATCCCCACGCCGCTGTTCTGCTATCCAGAGTAAATACAGAGAGGTAACTCTCTTGATGAATGCTCGGTCGACATAAAAACAATGACCGCCAACGGATTTTGATTCTGACGCGCGTCACGCGCGTAAATTTCGCTTCAAACTTTACGCGCGCCAGTTTCGCTCTCTCTTTGAGTGACAGTTTATCTATCCAGTTGCAATAGAGAATGAAATGACGCTATTTTCTGATAGCCAATGAATTTCTGAAAAGACTGAAATGCAGCTTTTGTGGAATCATCCGATTACATTAGAATCCGTGCGCAAAAGCGAGAGTGATTCTCTGCGCGCGTGTGCTTAAACACAACAATCATCACGTGACAGGCTGCGCCGCTAAACTGGATATCGCTCATATTTTTTTCTCCCCTCCGATCTCCGATCTAGCGTTCTGGGCCGGTATCGGCGCGATACCGATGCCGTGGATCGGATCGGGACATCCCTACTAAAAAGAACCGGTTCAAAAGAACGATTCGTTCACGAACCGGCCATCACTAGTTGAGCAGAGAGGCTGCACAGTTTGACCAGCGGGCGGCAAGAACTTGCAATAACTATTTATCAGACCGGCCCTCGCAGCCTCGAAACCATAGAAACACTACCGGACCACCGGTAAAAGTCCCGACTCACCCGATTGCCACTTCGCCCCTGCACGCCATTAAAAAATATAGCCTATATGAATCGATTTTTGGAATTCTATGAATCGATTCTGAATCGGTAAAGATTGAATCGCGATTCAAATGTGAATCGATTTTTTTGCACACCCCTATCAAATGGTCGCCTTGCTCTGTTCTGTGATGAACGTTCGTGACTCTCCTGTTCAAACTCGTTCATCAAAATGAACGAATCTTTTTTTTGAGTCATGACTCGATCGTTTCGCTTGATAAGACCCTTATTCATCATCATCTGGAATCATTTAAAGCCCTTTGAACAGTTTGCACTGAAACTCTCATTAGGACCTTGAACCGTTTGGACCCCATTGAAGTCCATTATATGGAGAAAATGCTGAAAAAACCTTCATTTCTTTTCGACTGAAGAAAGAATGACATGGACATCTTGGATGACATGGGGGTGAGTAAATTATCAGCAAAGGTTTTTTTTTTAAAAGTGAACTACTCCTTTAAAGTCAACATGAAATACTTTTTCTATACACATTCCTGGTTTTATTGTGCAGGATTTATTGGTTATTCCAAAGCAAAATATTTTTTTTGGCTGATGTTACCAATCCCTCTTCTATTATATCTTTTTTATTGCCGGTTATACACTTTTAATCTCCTCAATTAAATTTCTAATGGATAAAATCATGCGGTTACACCTTACTTGAAGGGGTGTGCATAAGATATGTATGCATGTTTCACTCAATTATGACATTTACAATGCAAATATGACATTGTTTGTGATGTCTTTGTTGTGACAACTTGACATAAACCAATACATCATAACCTGTCAGTGTTTTGGTAATGACTACTTGATATTACCAAGACGACATAAACTGTCATAAATAAATCTGCACAGATTTGTCTTACACGAACTTCCCCAGCGAGTGAGTAAACATAGAAACGCCAGATTGGCTCGTGATTTGACAGCGTTTCCCGCCAAAGTTCATTTTCACCCGCATTTGGTGGGCTGGAGTGTGTTAATCTCAATCCCTGAATGTTGCGCTCCTGTTTGTCATTGTGCACGAAACTACGCGCCAATAAACCATCAGGAATATTGCTGCCTTGTGCGTCTCAATCGCCCTCTTTACACTCGTCCTAATGCCTGTTAGGTGTCTGTGGATTTGTGTTGAAAATGGAAACGTCTTCAGGTCTACATGGAAAATCAATTTTACAATCGACAATTTTTTTTCCACAAAAGCGGCAGCCCTACATGTCATTGTCAACTAGTCGACTGTCCGCTTAATATCTGCTTACACTTTATTTTGATGTTCCTCAACAAACATTCAACTGACTATAAGTAACTTTGCAACTACGTCAACTTACTCTAACCCTAACCTGAGGGTTAGTGAACATGTAGTTGCAAAGTTACTTATAGGAATGTCTAAAGTTTACTATCGAAATAAAGTGTGACCACATGTTATCTTTGAAAGTAATGAAAACGCCTCCTTCAGGAAAATGAACAGTCAGGGCATCCAGGAGAAGGTTAAGACTTAGCAAAAGCCGTCTGATCTACGAGATTAATCTCGTAAATGGCTTCTCGGTTATAAACAGAAACGGCGAACAACAGTCCTGCGCTGAGCCGAACTCTGCTGTAACTCCCGGGATTCCTCGACTGACAGATGAGTGATGAAACTGCTGATTTATTCCCTGAACCCTGTAATACTTCACGCACTGGATGGGTGTTTTTTCACTTTCTGAAACATTGACATCCCGTGAGAGATAAATAACAGTCAGGGATAGGGCCGTGTGTGTCTGCTCTGTGAAGGACGGCCGGGCTAATGTCGTAAATTGTGTGTATATACACGCAAAATTAGATAAATATTTGTACAAAATGGCATTTGCCTGGCAGAGAAAGTCAAGTAAGTCTGTTTGAAATGAAGAAAACTGACTCGACTACGGGCTCTTTTAATATAGAGTCGATGGGTGTAAAGGAAAGTTGCTGCTGTGAACGGATATTAATATTTTAGCTCATCCTCCAGTGACGAAGGGACTTGTGTTTCTACGTCGCGAGCTTTAACATGTGCAGAGAGCAATGATTAATTTACCATCTGGGCCACTGAAACGTCATGCCATTTAATGCAAGAAAAAGCATTTGAGCAACTTAACATGGCAGAAAACAAAAAACATGCATGGTCGTGTATACATATTTACAATACGTTCTGTATTAAAAAGTACTTTTGCATGAGATATCATATATTATGATTAGTGCTGTCAAATGATTAAAATATTTAATTGCGATTAATCGCATTAATGTCATAGTTAACTCACGATTAATCACAATTAATCGGACATTTTTATCTATTCTAAATAGATAAAGTCTCTTGATTTCTTTTTGTCCCATTATTTTTTTTCTCATTTTAATGCTCATCAACATGGAAAAATGAATCGGCTTGCTTTGTGCAAATGTTTTTTATTGAAAACAGCAACGATTTCACACTAACATTCTCACTTGGAGCAAAGAGTCTCTCAACGTAACACTGTCCATCAATAAAAGGGTGAAAGAAATACTGATGCTTTGGTCGACGAAGCAACAAAAAGTCCTCGCGCGGCACAATAAATTGAAATGAATGGGTTTCATAGCGCAGCGTCGCGCATAACGCATCCTGTTGCAAAAGCATGTGAAAAAAACCAGACAGTTTTTGCTAGGCCAAAAAGGCTGTTAATCGTGCAATAAAAAAATGTACGCCGTTAAAGTGGGTTTGCGTTAACACTGTTAATAATGCGCTAAACTGACAACCGTAATTATAATATATAATATTTAGAACAATAATCGAAATATTAGTAATATTTAATATAGAATGTGTATGTAAATATGTATACACTACCATTTTGTAGCCCTCAAACCTCACTTTATAGCCCTTAATCCTGTAATTGTGGACAAATGTGGGCACAGAGGACTCAGTTGTGGTCCTAATTTTTATTTATTATGAATGTTATATCACTGTCTTCGATAAAGTTTTGTCTATCCATTTATGGTGTTTTTATTATTTTGGGGGTATTCTTGAATTTATCTACTTCAAAAAGTACTAGAGCCCGACCGATTAAGGATTTTGAAAGCCGATACGATACAAATATTTGTTGGTTTTAAAATCCGATATTCCGATATATCGGCCGATATTTTATTATTTTATTTTGTTTCAGAAACGATGATAAGAGATGGTACGTGTCATTGCTATAACTGTCACGCGCTATTAAAGAAATCAGCAGTCACATTGTCAAAAGTTAAAAGGACAGTCAGTCAACTACACTGTAACAACGTTACGTAACTATTACTAGCTAATTCAGCTTCACTCTCGGGTTATTTAACAGCAGCAAAACTGGATATGATAGTCAGTATAGTCAACGACTGTGTAGAGTGCCCTCTGGTGGACAAACTATACAACTCCAACACTCATGACATGGTTCAAGCGAGTTTCATCCGTTTTTTTTATTTTATTTTTGAAATATAAATTTATCGGCCATTATAACTGCCGATACCGATAGTTTGGAAAATGCCTAATATCGGCCTGCCGATATATCGGTCTGGCTCTAAAAAGTACCATATTTTATATGTAAATTATGTTTTAACTACATTAAAATATCATTCCAATAAGTTCTTAGAGCTAAAACCTAAAGATTTTGCTGTCACCTGGTGCCTTATTTTGGCTTATTTTAGAATGCTCTAAATTACAGTTTTTCCCATTAATTTCCATGGGTGCCCATTTTTGACCCAAATACAAGATTAAGGAGTTTTTTTCACCCACTTAACATTGTAGAATTGAGTCAAAAAATTTTTTTTGTGTGTTCAGGAGGCAAACAAGTCTCGTAGGGCTCAGATCAAAACTATTTTGCCCACATTTGTCCAGAATACGGTTTTAGGGTTAAATAAGTCTCTTCTCACCAAGGCTGGATTTATTTAATCAAAAATACAGTAAAAATGTATAAGTCTGATGTAGTCAGGTAAAGTTTTCAGTATCTCTCAAGCATTGATTCATGTCCCATTGTCCAGAGCAAGATGTTCAAACCGATCAAGCCCGTGCCAAACCGATAACCTCTGCCCCCTTTCCCAGAATACATCTGCCAAATAGTAGAAATTAGCCTCACATTCCCCTTTCTCTGTAGTCTCGCTGAACAAAGCTTCACTTATTTTCCACTGTGTGCCTTTCAAACCACAGTCACTTCCGAAGACTATTTCCCCCCCCATCTCCACCCGCCCCCCATGATCTGACTCCGGCTCTATAATAACACCGCACTTCTCATTCTGTTTCTGCAATTTTCATGATATTGTGCCGTCTGCCTCAAACCAGCCGCTAATTCCATCCCCTGTTTAGTCATATGGACGCATTTTATGTGCCTTCGGTGTGAGATGTTGCTCTGACTATAAATGAAGCCCTTGATGCTTTGTGCCGATGGCCGCGGCTTTCAACATGCCCACAGGCTTCAGTGGATGAAGCTACTCGTATAATAATGAATAGTGCATTAGAGCCTTGTTGCAAAAAAAGGGAAAATAGAGGGGAGATTTAATTTGATAGATGTTTTTATACTTTTGGTTTACATGTTTAATGCATTATTGGTCCAATTAAAAGAGAGAGAGAGTGTGAAATATGAAGTTATATCAGCACTTTTGTGTGTGCGCAAGTATGTGGAAGCTAAACTAATGATGGCATCTCTATTCCAATGAAATCTTTCTCTTTGTAAGTTGTAGCTTGGGAAATGCAAACACAGAGGCCTCGTTACCTTTCCTCTGACAGCATGCTTTCCCTCTCGCTGAGGCACAGTTCAACAGTCCCATGGGATTCGGCACACATATTGGTTCCCTTTCTTTGGGGAAATTGCTCGTAATGTGAACTCAGGCTGTTAGGTGATTCTCCAGAGAGTATACCTGGGGAATTAAGAGTATTGTATTGTATTGTATTGTGTGTGAATATTGCATTTTCTTTGTTCCCTTTTCCTTCTTACAGTCATCTGTCTTCTCGGTCACCTTCATTATCAGAGAGCACAATCGGTTTAATTTAGTCTGGAGAATTTGTGCTTACTTCTAGGGATAGTTCACACATTTTTTTTTAATTCTGTCATTATTTGTATGTTTGGTTGCCCATATTCTTCAAAATATCTTCTTTTGTGTTCAACAGAAGAAAGAAATTCATACGCGTTTTGAACAGGCGAGCAAATGATGACAGAATTTTAATTTTTGGCCGAAATATCTCTTTAAATGTCCCATTAATAATGAGGCATGGCAGAATGTTTGACGTATTAATAATTAACGACCATAATCCCAGAAAACACAATCTTTTCTTGGCTTTTTTCTCCCCCTGCTTGCTTTGGACACAATGAGTCTGATTGTTTTGTAAAGCTAAACTAAGTACGTCTCCTCATGGAAAATATTAAGTTAAGTGCTTTACAAAAATATGACAAGATGGCTAAATTTATAATGAATTTGTTGCATGTTTTTTCCATTAAGAAAACCTTTTCTTTTTTCAAAGTTTTTACCGAAATTACAAAAGAAAGGACAATCTCTGGGCTGATTAAATTTAGACTCATAGCCCCAAGAATCCCAAGAGGTTTGACATACTCTTTAAGGAAATTAATTTACTTAATTTGGAAATTCATCTTGGGGTCGTGCCTCCATTATAACCACCAACTCATTTTCTGCAAATCTATTTATACTAGGATGAATCTCATGAAGCTTGAAGTCGTTTTTCACCCTAAAATCAGATTTTGCTTGGTGAAAAGGAAGCCTATTTTAGGATCATATTGGAAATACATCATGATAGCTTTTGGCGTACTGCTTTTTATTTAGTTGAATAAAGAAAAAAACATTAGGGATTTATTAGGGATGGAAAATCAGTATCGGCTGATATGTTCATTTTTGATGTTATCGGTATTGGTCCAATGTGAAGATTTGGCCGATATATTAAAGCTGATAAGAATTATTTGGGGTTTTTTTTGGTAAGGAAATTTGATCATGGGAGTGAAATAGAAATTAGTTTATGTTGAAATGTTTGGGAGAGGGCTTTTAATGGTGAGACCTTTGTTTTGTTTTTCTAAAAAATATACATTTATCGGCATATATATTGGTTACTAGCTTTCAGATGCAATGGGGTTGGGATGTGCTTTAGGTCTTATTTATTATTATGCTTTTATTATGATTTTGACCACATGAAGATCTGAACAGATTTGATTTGATTAAAAGATTAAGAGCACAGTTTGAGAGATTCTGAGACATTTGAGTATTAAGGAGAAAATGAAATCAACACATGCCGTAGTAGACTAATGCATTGCATGATACTTGCGTCATTTTATCTTCCCTTTTTGATTTGGTACTTTAAGAACGGGCTGATCTGGGAAGATTGTGTGTAGTTTCCTGCCCCTTAGTCATTTATAAAATCTTCAATGAGCTCATTGTTTCTGCATTAAATTATTCAATTGTTTAAATTAATATTTTTTTAAGCTAACTGCTATATACTTTTCTGAAATGCATAACAAGACAGTTTCCTCAGACAACAGATCACTCTAAATTGTAATGTGGGTTATCTGTAAAGCTGCTTTAAAACGATGTGTATTGTGAGAAAAGGATGACGCTGATGACACTGTGAAGTGACGCTCGAGTGATCAAGTAATATCACCGGCGGAGGCTTTTAAATGGCTAATTTAAAGGAGTAGTTCATTTTTTAAAAAACTTTTGCTGATAATTTACTCACCCCCATGTCATCCAAGATGTCCATGTCATTCTTTCTTCAATCGAAAAGAAATTAAGATTTTGAAAACATTCCAGTATTTTCTCCATATAATGGACTTCAATGGGGTCCAAACAGTTCAAGGTCCAAAAGACAGTTTCAGTGCAAACTGTTCAAAGGGCTTTAAACGATTCCAGACGATGAATAAGGGTCTTATCAAGCGAAACGATCGCTCATTTTGTTCGTGACTCTCCTGTTCAAACTTGTTCATCAAAATGATTTGGTTCATTCAACAAACGAAATAAATGAGTTGACTCGGGAAAAAGATTCGTTCATTTTGGTGCTGATTTGAAAACGAAACTTTTCCATAGGAATGAACTGAAAACGCTCGCTTTTTTGTTGACACGTGTGGCCGAGCACATTTTAGTTTAATTTTCAAACCAATTCGGGGTGGATGACTTGAATGGTTAGTTCATTAGCCTATTATTTTTAATGAAAAACACAACAACAAAACAGTGCAATGTCAAATTCGCTTAAATAGGCGCTTTTACGTTTCGATTTGACACCAAATATTCCGCATCACCTTGTCAGTCTGCTCTTGTTGCTGATCTGTGTGGCGACTCTCGTTCGACTCACGATTTATTAAGCAGACATGTTCAGTTTAATAGTGTCTGTTCTCTAACTGAGCTAAATGATTTTACTTTAATCGACAGTGCGTGGGAAAGAGATGTAACCGGCGGCTATCGTAGGAAGTCTAATACCAATGTATAATACATGGAGCCAAGTTCACACTACAGGATTTTAAGCCCGATTTGCAAATTGTTGAGCTCGCCGACAGGTCAGGGTGTAACCGCGTGGATATCGCGGATGATTAGCGGGTGATGAACGCTCGCCAATCTGTTAGTATGAAAGAGCCAACAACGCAGCGAAGACGCTCGCAGACGCGCCGCCGAGCCCAGAAAAATATCTAGCATGCTAGATATCCAGAGCTGTCGCGCGACTCAACCTCAGTGATGTCATGAGTACAGCCAATCAGAGCAAGGCATGGGTTGAGGTCACTGGGTAACTCTTATGTTTACTTTTTTGCATTTTTTGTCACAGCAAATCATCGCACAAACTAACAGTCTCATCCCAAGTCGTCATATAACTGACGTCTTGGGACGTCTTTTGACCATACGTCAACATCCGCCGTTTAAGGGTACCCTTAAACCTCGGTTAGTTGACGATCCCGGGCTGTCATACAACTGACACTTTACCTTTAACGTCGGTTAGGTGACGGGGTAGGTTTAGGGGTAGGTTTAGGTCTGGGGTAGGGTCAGGATCCGATAACGTCATCTAACCGACGTTAAAGGGTACCCTAAAAAGGCGGATGTTGACGTATGGTCAAAAGACGTCCCAAGACGTCAGTTATATGACGTCTTGGGATGAGACTGCGCTGCGCAAACGGTGTGCAGCATTAGTTTCTGTCTGACGTCCATATTCGCGTGTTGTGTTCTCTTCTTCGCTGG
Source organism: Pimephales promelas (assembly GCF_988280905.1). NCBI lineage: Eukaryota > Metazoa > Chordata > Actinopteri > Cypriniformes > Leuciscidae > Pimephales > Pimephales promelas. Next base: position 27,416,302 of record NC_142791.1, on the reverse strand, counting down.
GTATTGGCGCACGTGCTGTTTTGTGTCATTTCTGGTTAGTTTTATTGCATGTTTTTTCGTGACAAAACGTGGTTTGTAGGCAAGATAGATTCGTTGGGTGACATTGTTGTCAACTCTTTATTTATTTGATTATTTTCAGGATTTAGACCGTACCATAGTACTAAAACAGCTCTGAGTCACAAATGATTTGCTCTCATCATCCGATCGTGGTTATATCTCTATGTAGTGCGTTGTCAACTCGTGTAGTGCGTTACCTCCTGTTGCGGATCCATCACGTTGTGTCGTGTGAACAGCTCAACAACTTGAACACTCCTGATTTCACTGAGAGCAAGTCATGTAGTGTGAACCCACAGTCCAACCCGAATCATGTAGTGTGAACAAGGCTTAAAAGAAGTGAGGAAAGGCAACGAGGATGCACCAATAAGAAATGAGAAGTATGATTATGATTCAGGCTGCATTATAGGTCAGAAGTCAGATTGGATTGGATCATTCAGAATATCATAACCCCAAGACACATCTGTAGGCCTGTGCACTCAACACCTTCTCAGTCTGTGATCTATTTCACACAGCTCTGTGGAAGCCTGGGCGCTAGTAAGTGTGTGTTTGTGTTGTGCCAGGTGTGCGATGGGTCCCCAGAGCAGCCAGGAGCCGAGGCAGAGGAAGGCGTCCCGCCAGGCATGGAGCACATCCAAGTGCGCAGACGCTCCAGTCGCACCCTTCAGCTTCCCCCGCTGGTCTTCCGGCTAGCCGAGCAACATGACTGGAGCAGCAGAGAGAGTGAGTCGATCGCCCGTCCCACCACCCTGGCTCTGCGCATCCCCCCGCTCATCGCCATCACATCTGCTGACGCCGGCAGGTGAGCCAAAACAGATCATGCCTTTTGTGTGGATGCATATAATATGGACATTTCAGTAGGGGTTGCACAGATACTTGGTACATATCATGCTTTTAAATCATTCATTTTTACATATAAATCATACCGTTGTGGTCTATATAAAGCATAACTGCAATGCTTGGGTCTGAATTCCTCATTATTATAGCTCCACAAGCCCCTTTTCTGATGTGCGTCTGTGAGCGACCCGTTTCAAAGCGGCCCCTTTAAATAAAAAGGAGATGCGTCACACCCCGCCCGCTCTCCAGGTCAATGAGTTCACGGTCGGTTCAACTCTCCGCGTTCGGCCATTTTTGTAGTTTGATTAGAGATATACGATTATATACGATACCTTCAAAGAACATTTTTATTTACACGTTAATAAAATGTCAACAACAGAAGACTTGTCCATCAAGCCTTACATATTCGAGCCAGAGCGAGCGAGTCGATAAAGACGACGGCGAACCTGCAGAACAACGTCTTCATATGGATATATTGGTATGCGAGTTAACTGTTTTGTGTTATTAGTGAAAGTCGACTATTTCTCTTGTTAAAACAAGCACACTGACCAGATAAATGACTACGGTCTAATCTTACCACAAACAATCTGTATTGATAATATGATGCGTTTAGAAAAGCATCAGAAAACAACGCAGCTAAATGACCATTGATGAAACTCGAGAACAATAATACTGCAGACGTGTAACGTTACTTCAAAACCAAAACAAAGAAAGACAAAGGTACTGCTAAACCACGACCACCATGTGTTTTAAGAAAGTAAAGTACTTTATTTTTATTAACGATATTTACAGCTTATCGAAATGCTCTGTTCGTCGTCTCCAAAGATAGAAGGAATTTAACGTTACCTCTCATTCAGACGAAGTCAGTCGGCAAACCCTTCTTTATACTGTTGAAGTGGGAATCCTCGAAGTGCTTCAGGTCACTAACGTACATCCAAAAACCGAACATTTTGACTTGCCCTCTCGTATCTTCTGCATCATTGAGCTCGGACTACAAAATCGGAGCGAGAAATAATAATGGCGGATTGCTCGAAGTGTCGGGCCGGTAGTCAATGTCCTTATTCGTCAGTTCTGCTGCAAATACGGTGACGTGATAGTTCAAAAAACGTCATAGAAAACAGAAAAATCTGAACAGGTTGAAAAATATGACCAAAACAGAATATAAAGATATAAACGAAGCACCTGAAGAGAATAATTTCATCTTTTCTGTATTTAAAAACACTCCAAATATACAACAAAATGCATTTAAGGGCTAAAAAAGTGGATTTTGCATGATATGTCCCCTTTAACTATACAGTATCAACAACCATTGGGTATCTGTCATAACATAAAAATAGTTTCTATTAAATCATTTCAGTGCACCATTATTTTTTCAACCCTCAAGGTTATTTGTGAAGAAAACATTGTGGGAGTCTTTGTAAAAACACTTGGATATTTCTCAGCAATGGTGTTTCATCATAATATGAATGTAAGAATGAAACGGGCATGGCGATAAAATCGACTCCTAACCCTTCAGGAATGATTGGCTTTACTACTAGCTCCTCAAATCCTGGTTTTGGTGGGAGGTATAGATTAGAAGTCACTTGGACGTTTTGTCTAATGACGCTGTTTTTCTGTCACTTATCATCTCTATGCAGCCTGTGCTTTCTTTGATGGACTCTTTAAAGAGGCACAGCTGAAGGGTGTCTCTTCAGGGCCGTCCGCTGATGGATGAAAGAGAATTTGTGCCTTAAGATCAGTTTCTCTTAATGTATCCGCAGCAATATACAATGGGATTTATGTGTGGATGTTCTTGCGTCTTATATTTCTGTAGTCCTCACTGTTTCACAGTAGATTTTCACCTTTACTGCAGACAAAGCGAGCGCTGCTTTCTTGTGGAGAACTTTGTGGGTGGTTGCTTACAGGCAAAATAGCCCAATATTCATGGTAGGGTTGCATGGTTTTCTTGTAGTCTTGCTTGAATTTTATTTAAAGTACATGTGAGCTTTAGGAGCTGCTTCTTGTAAACAGCAGTGCTATTAAAAAGCCATGCATTTTAGTTTTGTTCAATTTTGTTTCTCAACCTCACACAAAGATAAATTAAACTTCCTTTTGAAGTGTGATATAATTAATCATGAAATATGTTAAATAAATTGTATATTTAAATATGTTAATAACATTGATCTTGATCCAACAGACCTTATTCACAGCAGCGACATCTTTACATCTTAACAGGAATGAAAGCGAGGCTGTGAGGGATAGATATGCGTGTACTGTGATCTATTGTGTTTTTGGATTATTCTGCTGATGAAACACTGCAAAAATGATATTTCCAGTAAATTTCAGCAGATAAAAAACACCTGGCATTATGACCTGTGAAAAATGATAAATTATCTAGGAGTTTTATACAGCTTTAACGGCGAATGCTATTGAAAACACTAAATCTACTAAAAACTAAAGGTTTTATTTCAACCATTATTCCTGTAAATATTTAGGTTATTTATAGGGTTGCATTTCAGCTGTGATGCCTGGCATATTTAGATGAGGTTGTTTAGGGCTTCGATGTTGATAAACTGAAGTTTAACATCAGGCCAATACAGAGTTTTATAGACAATATAGCATGAATATTTCATTAGCATTGACTTCATGTTTGTCTTGAAAGTTCCTACATTTTAAAGGGGTGGTAAAGTATGATTTCACTTTTTTAACTTTAGTTAGTGTGTAATGTTGCTGTTTGAGTATAAACAACATTTATCAAAGTTACAACATTCAAAGTTCAAAGCAAAGGAAGATATTTGCTATTAAAGAAAAGGACTACAACAAACGGCTGGTAGGGACTACACAACATTCCTCCCGGGTTAGTGACGTCACCAACCCTAAAATGTGCATAAACCCTGTCTCCGGGAACACAGTCCATGAAGAGAAGAGGAAGAGTGGTTGTATAAGAGTACATTTGTGAGTCAGCTCAAACTGGTTCTCACTGCAGAACATGAAATCCACAGGGAGGAGTCGGATCTAGATCCGACTCCTCCCACCTTACATATACCTAAACCTACCCAGCTCCACCCCCTGATCCCTAAACCCACCCCTAAACCTATCCATCTCCACCCCCTGATCCCTAACCCCACCCTTAAACCTATCCAGTCCCCCCCCCTCATCCTAAACCCGCCCCTAAACCTACCCATCTCCACCCCCTGATCCCTAAACCCACCCTTAAACCTACCCATATCCACCCCCTGATCCCTAAACCCACCCCTAAACCTATCCAGCTCCACCCCCTGATCCCTAACCCCACCCTTAAACCTATCCAGTCCCCCCCCCTTCCTAAACCCGCCCCTAAACCTACCCAGCTCCACCCCCTGATCCCTAACCCCACCCTTAAACCTATCCAGTCCCCCCCCTCATCCTAAACCCGCCCCTAAACCTACCCAGCTCCACCCCCTGATCCCTAACCCCACCCTTAAACCTACCCATCTCCACCCCCTGATCCCTAAACCTACCCAGCTCCACCCCCTGATCCCTAAACCTACCCCTAAACCTACCCAGCTCCACCCCCTGATCCCTAACCCCACCCTTAAACCTATCCAGCTCCTCCCCCTCATCCTAAACCCGCCCCTAAACCTACCCAGCTCCAGCCCCTGATCCCTAACCCCACCCCTAAACCCACCCATCTCCACCCCCTGATCCCTAAACCCACCCCTAAACCTACCCAGCTCCACCCCCTGAAGTCCCGCCCTCTGTAGCAGCTCATTTGCATTTAAAGGGCCAGGCACATAACGGTGTGTTTTTGCAAATCCTCAAAAACTTTAACATGCTATATAAAAATATCTGTGGGGTATTTTTTGCTAAAACTTAACACACACACACACACACTCTGAGGACATCAGAGATTTATTTTACATCTTGTGAAAATGGCATTTTACCACCCCTTCAAAGATTCTACATGGGTTGAGTAATTTTTAGAACTAACTGGCGTTCTTCATTAGCTGGCATCGTTCATGTGTCAAATATGGCCTTATTCTGTAAAAAACGAAATCAGTGGCACCCCACCATTCACAATCAATTTCCTCCCGTGGCTGTTCATTGAAATCCTGCGTCATCTTGGAGCCACATTTGTATTTTTAGACCAAACTAGTTGTGCACTAATGTAGTGTTTTAGTGTGGCAGGATTCAATCAAACCTTATTGACTGGGTGCAATCTCCTTCCATTAACGTCTAATAGTTTACAAGGTTATATGAAAAGATGGAAGTGCCGCTTAGAACCAAGGACAGATTTTTTTTTCGTTCCCCCATGCACAGAGAAAACACTGTCTGATCTATTCACATTGTTGGGAGTGAGAGAGTAATTTCCTGTCAGGCTCTGAATCACAGACGTTCAGTTTAAATGTCGCAAAGTCATTCGCCCTTAAAGTGAAATTAATAGAATACCTGATGCACTTTCTTGTGATTGCATTACAGATTTTCTGACCTGTACAAACTCTAGAGGACATTTGTGCTGCTTTCCATAGAAGTCTCCTTCATATATTGTCTAGTTTGGGCCCAAGCACGGTTCATTTATAATTCACTGAGTTTCTTCAACATGGTTTGACATCTGCTGCTGATTGGGTCGATCTGACTGGCCCGTTGGCCTGACACCATGATTGTTTAAGTCAGCTCCAACACTGATTCTGCTGAACTGTGCACTTTCATGTCAGAAAAGCATTATACCTTTCATTATAGCTGACCTTAACTGATTTTGGGGCTGCGTATGTAAAATCTGCAAAGGTTTTACAGACGTATGGAAATATGGAAAGGAATTTGTCTCTTGCCGAAGCCATGCTGTGCTGGAGTGGCATCGTATGAGCAGCCTGAATCAGCCGTGGACTGGAATACAATTTTTATGTGTCTGGTGAGTCATATTCTGCCAATTGAATGTGAATACATCTGGGATTCGTTCTGAAGTTTGTGCATGCTTTGGCATGTAATAAATAGACTGTGCGTCACACTCCATGTAAAGCATAAAAAATGATTGTTGCAGTTTTGTTCTTTGCGTTGTGATGTAAATTATGGCTCTCCATTTGCACATTCCCAATTTCACTGATTATTCACACGCTTGTTTTTCAGTATAGAGGTTATGCATTGATGTCACTTTCCCGCAGGAACACACTCCCTCAGAGTGTCAGAGCTGCTGTGTGACTGGATTTAATAGAGGAAAACACCAGTAAAACAAACTATTATCAGTTTAAACGAAAGGTTGGACTCGATATAGTGTTCCTTACAACTAAGCAGAGATCCACTGATTATGAATATTGACATGCAGCAGGAATCGTGTTTCCTCACATTTATATGAGCCTGATTTCAATGCATAAAGCAAACATGCCTGTGAACGCTTTATATAAATATAATATAGGTAGGTCTGTTCACTTATAAAGCCTATATCATCATATCGTCCA